>NC_060952.1:85338049-85353151 GCF_022045245.1 Lucilia cuprina | reverse complement strand
GACTATAGACTAGACTATAGACTAGACTATAGACTAGACTATAGACTAGACTATAGACTAGACTATAGACTAGACTATAGACTAGACTATAGACTAGACTATAGATTTCACTTCTATTGACGATAGCACTGATTTAATTTTGTGCAGTGTATCATTTTTTGTCTCAAACATTTCATTGAAACTGTAAAATTGAAAATTATCCACAAATTGTTTATTTGTTTCAAATTGATCTATAAAAGGTATTAAAAAGATAATTTTTTTAAACAGACATATTTTCATTAATTGAAATTCGTGCCATTATTTTAAAGCTATTTTTTTCTTCGTTTTGTAAGCTCATAATAATGCTTTGGCATTTTATGGTTTAGCTAAACAATTTGGGCAACAACAACAAAACAGCAAAAAAAAAAATTAAATTAAGTGTTAAAATCAATTACAAAATGAAATGTAATTTATATTGAGTTTAAAAAGCAAGACAATTCCCAATTTAACAAAATTGTACTGTTTTTTTTTTAATAGAGAAAACTTGGAACTATGAAAAGCAGACCATTCAACCAACAAACCAACACCACACCAACCATATGACGAAGAAGACTTGATGACAAAGAGATTTGTTTCTTTTTAGGTAAAACGACTGATATTGATGCAGATGATTTGCTTTGAATTGAAATTAGAAAAAAAAATCGATTTTTCTTAAAATCGTGCTAAAACATTCACTTTAATTTTCAATTTTCTGTCTAAATTTGTTGTTTTTTGTTGTGATGATTTGAGAGAATGAATGAAAAACAACATTTGCTAGAAATAAAACCTTTTAATGAAGTTTTATTGTTACAAACAACAACAACAAAATGCAATGAAAAACTGCAGGGCCAGCAAAAGTTTCAAAGCAAACTGCAGGTGTTAGGTTTTCTTTTAAAACTTTCGTAAATATTTTTTCCAGATTTACATGGAAAAAAGAAGAAGAAGAACTTCAATGTTCAAGACACAGCCAGAATTTGCATATATGAAACAAAAACTAGCATGTAAACAATGTAAAAATTATGTAAAAAAAGCAAAATATTAAAGTTTTATTAACTAAAATATATTTTTTTAAAAGTTTTCATTAATTTACATAATTATTTACATACTTTACATAGGGTAAAATATGTAAAGAATATAAAAAAACTTATTGTAAATATGTTTAAAATATGTTAATTATGTAAAATTTTTAAATTAAGTAATTTTATACATAATTATTAAGTTATATTAAAGAAAATTCGTAAAAAAGTACAAATATTTACATGATGTAAACAATATATAAACAATGGCAAATTGTAAACAAATTTCATTTTACTTTATATATTTATTTAAGTAACAAACTAAAGTATAATTTTACATTGTTTACTTAAGGTAAATAATGTAAAATAAACAAAAAAATTAAGCTAAATTTAATGAAGAATGTGCAAAAAGTTATTGAACATAAAATAAACATATACATAACATACTTTACTCCGGGTAAAATAAGTAAACTATGTAAAAAATACAATACACAAATCATGGTTAATGTTTCCGTTTTTCCTTTTCTAGGAAAATTTTATAGTTTACGCAGTGTAAACAAGAGGTAATCTGATGTCAATATTCTTAAAAAAATACTATTTAAATTTGTTTACTTAATGTAAAATATGGAAAAATTATTTACATTACTTTAGTTTAAGGTAAATAGGTAATTTTGACAAAAAATTTTTATTGTTGACATAACGTAAAAAATGTAAATAATTGGGAAAAAAAGGTAAAAATTAAAAATAAAATAAAAAAAATTGTTTTAGTTTTAACTACAAAAAATACAAAAATTTTACATTGTTTACTTCATGTAAAAAATGTAAACAATAGGTAAATAATGTAAAATACTTGGAAATTTGTTTACATTACTTTATTTTTAAATAAATAGTTAAATTTTACCAAATTTACAATTGTTTACATAATGTAAAAAATGTAAACAATATGTAAATATTGTTTATTAGCTACAAATTTGTTTACATTCCTTTAGTTTGGGGTAAACAGCTAATTTTAGCAAAAATTTTAATTGTTTACAAAATGTAAAAAAATGTAAACAATAGGTAAACAAGGTGAAAACTCCAAAAACTTATTACAATTTGTTTGTTTTACATTTAATTACAAAAAATATGAAAATTTTACATTATTTACACCATGTAAAATATGTAAACAATAAGATATATTCCATTATTTACATGATGTAAAATATGAAAACAAGAAGTAAATAATGTAAATTATATAAATGTTTTATTAATTTGCTTTAGTTTTAACAAAAACAGCTAAATTTTACAAAATTTTCAATTGTTTACATAATGTAAAGTATGTGTAAACAATAGATAAATAAGGTAAAAAATTTAAGATTTTATAAAAATCTATTTCTTTTAATTATTTAATTATGATAATAATTATTTACATCAAATTTTTTTATTTATTTACATAATGTAAAATATGTGTAAAGAATAGGTAAATAATTAAAAACAAACAGCAGACTTATTAATGTAGATTAGCTAGATGATTCTTAATAAGAAATTAAACAAATTTACATTCATTACGTCATGTAAAATATGTAAACAATGTAAAATAAATGTAAACAATTGGTAAATAATGTAAAAAAATCATAAGACTTTTAAAAACTGATTTGGTTTATGATTCTTAATAAAAATTTCGACAAATTGTCATTCATTACACCATGTAAAATATGTGTAAACAAAATGTAAATAATGTAAAAAATATGTAAATAATGTCAAAAAATCATCATACTTTTTAAAATATATTAAGTTTATTATTCTTAATAAAAAATTCGACAAATTTACATTATTAACATTAGGTAAAATATGTAAACTAAATGTAAAAAATGTGTAAAATTAGGTAAATAATACAAAAAAATCATCAAACTTTTTAAAATTAATTTAGTTTATGATTCTTAATAAAAAATTCGATAAATTTACATTACTTACACCATGTAAAATATGTAAACAAAATGTAAATAATGTAATATAACAGCAAAAAATTGATTAAGTAAATAAGGCAAACAAAGAGTGAATTTAAAATTAATATAGTGTTTACATTATTTACATAGTGTAAACTAAGCAAATAACTAGTAAAACAACAACATTTTAGTCAAATAATAAATTATGTTTATTTTAAGAAAAAATTAAAACTTGGAAAATTTCCAATAAAAAATTTGGACACTTAAAAAGGAAAGAAAGACAACAGAGAGCAAGCAACGCCTTGTAGACGTCTAAAGTCTTAACCATTTTAGTGTTAAATAATTCAATTAATTACTGGCAAAGTAGCAGCAAAATTTAAATTATTAAAGAAAAACCTGCTGTGCATAAAACATGTGTTTCCTCTATGAAAGCAATGTAATGAATGTAATGGGTACTTTACTTGATTTTATTTTACTTTAAATTCTTAAGACATTTTAATTTGTTTTTTTACAAGTAAGTGTCTGGCTGGGGTCGTTACAACTATGGTTCCAATTTTTGTTTAAGAAACTCTATAGATGTGGTCAGTTGATCAGCCACAACATAATTGTTGTCTTTTGTCTCTATGACCAGTGGTCTTTTGCTGAAGTTGAGCAAAAGTCTGTTTATGCTTGTTGGGGGCTGCTGCTGCTGACTGTTTTCAAATCACTGTGCTTTGTTGCTGTTGTTGAAGTTGAGCAAAAGTCTGTTTATGCTTGTTGGGGGCTGCTGCTGCGCTTTGTTGTTTTTTCTATATAAATATTTATTTTAAATACAAAAAAATTGTCTGTTTAGTTAAGAAAAACAATATAAAATATTCAAGTTTTATTATCAACAAAACAAAACCAAACCAGCCACACATGCTCAACACAATCTTCATATGGCAGACTTTAAGACGACGCTGTTTGTTTGCTGTTTTGGCTGTGCACAGCATTTTTTGCTACTTTAAAAACTGTCAAGCCTACAAATTGCTTTATAATATATATATATGGGTCTGATCAGTATAAGTTGGGTCGTTTAATTATCGTTTATAATTGTTAAGTTTGTAAGTTTTGTGTCTTTGTTTTAAAGAGATGACATTCTTTTAAATATATGTCTGTCTGTCTGTCTTGATTATCAGTAATATTTTTAAAGTTTGTTAAAAAAATGTTTTTCCATTGAAAATTTAGTTTGTTGTTGTTTTTGTATTTTGCATAAACAAAAAGAATTTTAATATTTCACAACAAAAACAACAAGAAGAATACAAAATAAAAAGACTTTCTCAAAGACAATGAAAAAAAATATTAAAAAAAATAGACAAAATGTGACACCTTAACGTATGAAAACAAAATGAAAAACACGCACACCCACACACACACACACTTGTTTAACACTTTACTTTATAACTATTTTTAATTGGGTTACAACAACAACATCAAAAGTTTACTTTGCTAGAGAAAACGTTTAAATATTTGATGAAAAACAAAACGTGTGAAACATTTTTCTTTTTGTGTTAAAATTTTAAAGGGAAAATATTTCGCTTAATGACAAATATTTTCCCTAAAAAATGGAAAATTTTTCAAAAGATAAGAAAATTTTTTTATAATGTAAAATATGTAAACAATGTAAAATTGCCTTGAAAAAAACCTTTAAACCTAATTTAACTTTAAATTAAATTAAAAAGCAAAAAAAAATATAAAAAAATTAAAAAATTTTACACAATGTAAAAAATGTAAACAAAAGGTAAAAATGTAAACAATGAGTAAATAATGTAAACAAAATACTGTCCAAATCATGTTAACAAGTAAACTTTGTTTTATTTGGGCATTAAAAGCTTAAGTACATAATATTTTCAATTGTTTACATTATGTAAAATATGTAAACAATAGTTAAATAAAGTAAAAAAGCGAAAAAATTCTTCAGTTTACTTAATTTTAAGGTAAATTGATAGATTTTACAAAAATTTCAATTGTTTACATAATGTAAAAAATGTAAACAATAGGTAAAAAAATGTAAACAAAATTGTCAATTTATTACAATAAACTGGTTTCATGTTTCTTAACAAAATTTTCAAAATTATACATAATTTACAAAAGGTAAATTATGTAAACAATGGTTAAAAATATAACACGATTCTAAAAAAAACATGACATTATGTAAAAAATGTAAACAATATTAAAAATCAGATAAAAAACAATAGAAAATTATTTACTTTAGTTAATTTTTAGATAAAAAGTTACAATTTGTGAAAATTTCAATTGTTTACATAATGTCAAAAATGTAAACAATAAGTAAAGAATGTAAACAAGTTGTTAAGTAATGTAAACAATTGTTAAATAATGTAAAATATTTGTAAAAAAGTAAATATTTCTTTGATTTTGTATTAAAAAGCGAAATTACATAATATTTCCAATTGTTTACATTGTGTAAAATATGTAAACAATAGGTAAATAAAGTTAAAACGCTAGAAATTTCTTGACTTTAGTTAATTTTTAGATAAATAAATAAATTTTACAAAAATTTCAATTGTTTACAAAATGTAAAAATGTAAACAAAATGTAAAAAATGTGAACAAACAGGTGAAAAATGTAAACAATTGGCTAAAACAGTTAAAATTTTATGAATTTCACTTACATACATTGTTAAAATGTCAAGATTAAGTCTTTAATTTAATTGTTTACATTATGTAAAGAATGTAAACAAAGGGTAAATAATGGGAAAAAGTTGTAAAATCACTAACATTAGTTTAGTTTTAGGTAAATAAATAAATTTAAAAACGATTTTTATTTGTTTATATAATGTAAAAAATGTAAACAATATGTAAATAATGAAAACAATAGCTAAATCATATAATTCTAAAAAAATTAAAACTTTATCAGTTTTGTCTTCAGCATTTGAGACTTCAATACATTTACACCATGTCAACTATGTAAACATATATAAATAAGGTAAAATGTATGTAAACAATAGGTAAAGTGTATAGAAAAAGCTTATTTTTTTCTTTAAAACTTCATTTTTATATTTTTCATTATAAATTTTCTATAAATCCCTTTTTGTTGACATCATGTCAATTATGTAAACAACATGTAAACACTGTAAAATGGTTAAATAATTTTTTATTTGAATAAAATTTTGGGTTTTATAGTTTAATTTTACAATAATTTCAATTGTTTACATTATGCAAAAAAAAATGTAAACAAAAAGGTAAACAATTAGCAAAATAGTTATAATCTTAAAAAAAACTTTATTTTACACTTAGTAAGGAAATAAATATAGCTTAAGTCATAAATTCAAATTGTTTACCTCGTGTAAGAAATGTAAACAAAATACGAATAATGTAAACAAGATATTAAAAAGCACAATTTTTATCATTAATTGTAAGATAATAACAATATATAATTGTAAATTATTTATAACATGTAAACAATGTAAAATTTAATGTACACAATGTAAATATTATGTAAACAATATAAATTTAGTCTTAAAATAGTATTTTTTTATGATTTACTATTCATAAAGAAAAATCTTCCTTAAAATAGTATTTTTTTATAATTTACTATTAATAATCGGTATAATTTTGATTATTTACACAATTTCAATTGTTTACATTATGTAAAAAATGTAAACAAAATGGTAAACAATTAGCAAAACAGTTAGAATCTTTAAAAAAAATGCTTTTTTCATTTAGTAAGGAAGCAAATTAAGTAAAGTCATAATTTCTAATTGTTTACCTCGAGTAAAAATTGTAAACAATATAAACAAAAGACAAATATTGTAAACAAGATATAAAAAAACACAAATTGTATCATTTATTATAAAATACTAATAATATATAATAATTTTAATTGTTTATCACATGTAAACAATGTAAAATTTAATGTAAACAACAATGTAAATATTATGTAAACAATATCAATTTAACCTTAAAATAGTAATTCGTTTATTATTTACTATAAATAAAGAAAAATTAGTATAATTTTGATTATTTACACAATTTCAATTGTTTACATTGTGTAAAAAATGTAAACAAAATGGTAAACAATTAGCAAAACAGTTAGAAACTTTAAAAAAATTATTTTATTTTACATTTAGTAAGGAAGCAAATTAAGTAAAGTCATAATTTCTAATTGTTTACCTCGAGTAAATGTTGTACATCATGTAAACAATGTAAAATTTAATGTAAATTTAAACTTAAAATAGTATTTTTTTTATAATTTACTAACAATACCGAAAAATTCTGTATAATTTTCATTATTTACTTAAGGTTAACTATGTAAATAAAACATTTTATTTATAAAATGTTTAAATATAAATAAATATTTTTATAAAAATAACATTTCTTACATTTTTAATGCAATATTAACCCATTTAAATGTCAAAGTAGGTCATTTTTTTAAAAGCTACTTAAATCATAAATTTAACACATTTTCTTCTCTAGAATCTTTAAATAAATCTTATAAATTTAATCTGTAACACCATAAAAAAAGCTTTATTACACCACAACAACATCTAAGTCTTAACACTTTATTAGAGATTTATCTAAAATAAATGTTTTTTTTTTTTTAAGATTTATTTTGAAAAATTACGTGACAATATATTTAATTAAAAAAAAATTTAAGTAAATAATAAAAAACTTGATTTAATATATTAAAAGTAGTAGAAATAAAGATTTCATAATAAATTAACGGCGTTTTTTTTCTTTATAATAAATGTTTAAACAATAGTTAAAACAAGAATATACAAAATAAATAAAATAAAACGTCCAAAGAAAAACAATGTGTGAAAAATTAGTCATTTTTGTATATCAATGATAAAATTGTATTTTATAACACATTTTGTTAGAAAATGATGGTTGTTATAGAACAAGTTATAGTTTTTGTTTTTAAAACATTAAACTGCAGCTAAAATTACAAAATTTATTTATAAAGAAATTGAAAAACGTTCAGATTGCATTCTTTTTTCCATCTTTCTTTTGTTTCTTAACTTCTATAATAATCAATTAAACGGAATTGTTTGCTAGATTAAGAATAAACAACAAAGTTTGGATAAAAAAAAATATTATTTTTAAAGTTTTAATTTTCTTAAAGATTTTAGAGAAAAAAATCTTGATAATTTCACGTTATTATTTTTAGATCATGCAATCAACAACATTGCAACAATGTTGTTAAAGAAATGTTTATAAATTAAGAAAAAAAAGTCCAGATGAAATCAACAGACTTAAACACAGAAAATTCTAACCGATAGACTAATCCCACTCTAGACAATAGACTACTAGTTACAACACCAGTCCGAAGTGGGGCCCTAGTCTAGTGCAGGAGCAATTTTATAATGTCATCACAGTACATAATTCATAGTCGAATCCATAGACTATATTAGTCCACAATATAGTCAAGAGACTTTAAATTTGTAATTTTTTTAATTTTTCTTTCTATTCTTTTCATTAATTTTATTTCCTCTTACATTTCATTAATATTTGTTTTTTTAAGTTTTTTTTTTCTATTTTTAGTGTTAAAATGTTAAATGTCAGATTTGCAGACATAAATCTATTACTAACATTGCACTTTAGTTTTTCTTTGAATTTGAAAAACCGTTAAGACGTGATTTTTATATTTCTTTATAAAAAAAAAAATTACCAAAAGACTTCAAGCTGAAGTTTAATTAAAATTGCTTAAGAGATTATTCGTTTATTTTTTTTGTTGAAAATTAATAATAGACAAGGAAATTAAAAGTTTGTGAAAAACAAGTTTTTAATGAAATTAAGTTTTTTGCCATTGATAGATAGATAGATAGATAGATAGATAGATAGATATATAGATAAATAGATAGTCTTTAGCATAGTCCATAGTCTAGTCTATAATCTTGTCTATAGTCCAGTGTATAGCCTAATCTATAGTCTAGTCTATAGTCTAGTCTATAGTATTGTCTATTGTCTAGTCTATAGTCTAGTCTATAGTCTAGTATATAGTCTAGTCTATAGTCTAGTCTATAGTCTAGTCTATAGTCTAGTCTATAGTCTAGTCTACAGTCTAGTCTATAGTCTAGTCTATAGTCTAGTCTATAGTCTAGTCTATAGTCTAGTCTATAGTCTAATCTATAGTCTAGTCTATAGTCTAGTCTATAGTCTAGCCTATAGTCTAGGCAAGTCTATAGTATAGTTTATAGGTTATTCTATAGTTAAGTCTGTAGGCTAGTACATCGTTTAAGTTATAATCTAGTTTATAATCTAGTCTATATTATATTCTAGTGTACTGTATAGACTAATAGTCGATAGTCCAATTTAGTCTAAAATCTAGTCTATAGCATAGTAATTCCATCATCTTATAACACCATCTATCAAAATATTTCTTAGAGAAAGTTTTTTGCTTATTATTAAAAGATTTAAAAGTGCATTTAATACAATATTTATTTTTTTAATTAAAATGTTGAACCAACCCCCCTCTTCCCCGTTTTTAAATGACGGCTTAAACAGTATTTAAAATATTTCTTTCAAAACTAGAAATAAATCATATTAATAACGTTTACATATATTTACTGCTTTATTAGTTATTGAACGAAAAAAAATGTAAACCATAAAAAATTTTATTAAAGTTATTTTCTTTAGCATTTTTGTAACGCATTCATTATAGATTAAGTTGAAAAAAAGATATAATAATAAAACTGAATAAAAATTAGAAATATTTCTCACTTTATCAAACGTCAATAATAAATAACAGGCCTTTTTCTTCATTTATAACTCACATAACAAATTTGATGGACTTGTAACCCAAAAAAAAAAAAAACATAATAGTAATAAAAAATAAAAGAAAATTAAAAATATTTTCTTGACGGATATAAAAATAACTTGGCCAATAACTTTAAACCATTTAATCATAATCATCTTAATAATATCTTTTTTTATTTTTTTTTATTTTTTAAAGCTTTCAAAGTTTGAAATTTTTTATCGGTATCTTTTTATAGTTTTACAACCAATCATCGTCTTGTAAGAAATCATGGATAAAATGATTGATTACTTTTCAGCTAAAGAATTTTCTTCTTTAAAAAGAACAAAACAGAATTGTAAATTATAGTTTTTCAAATGATCATTATTTTAAAGAATTCAAAGCGTTATAAGTATTTTTAGTTAATTTAAAACTTGAGTAGATTTTACAACAATTTTTGATTTTTTAAAATGTTACGAAATAATTATTTCTTATATTTAGCAAACTTCTATTTATATTTCAACTAATAAATTAATTACGATTTTATCTGTTTAACCCCTTTTAGTTGTATTTCTTACGTTTCTCATACTTTCATTTTCCACTAAATTTAGTTGTTATGATTATTCAACTTATTCATTATCACTATCATCTTGTACAACCAACTGTTTATTATGTTTATTTTTATTTTTTTGGATTTTATTTTTAACTTACTTTCTATACCGGCAAACTATGACTAATGAGTTTTTAACACATTTTACTTTGGGTGCGTAATAGGTACAATGATTTTGTCCCAAAATAAAGACTTTAAAATCAAGATTAACTTTATGTAAAAACTTTAATTGTTGATTTTATGAAGACAATTCAAATACTAAAGTAATTTACAAAGTGAATGAGTGCTTGACATGTGTGACAATTAAAAACGGGTTAATAACATTTAAGAGGAAGTGAGTAAGTAAGCAAGTAAGTAAGAAAGTAAGTAAGTATGTAAGTAAGTAAGTAAGTAAGTAAGTAAGTAAGTAAGTAAGTAAGTAAGTAAGTAAGTAAGTAAGTAAGTAAGTAAGTAAGTAAGTAAGTAAGTAAGTAAGTAAGTAAGTAAGTAAGTAAGTAAGTAACTAAGTAAGTAAGTAAGAAAGTAAGTGTCTGATACGAAGTCTGGCCCATAGCTTAGTGCACAGTATAGTCTATGGTCAAGTCTTTAGACAAAACTACAGTCTAGTCTATGGTATAATCTATAGTCAAGTCTTAATACTAGTCCAGCCTACAGTTTAGTATATAGTGAAGTCGTTAGTAATCTAAACTATAGCCTTGTCTACAGTCTTATCTTAAGTCTAGCCTATAGTCCAGTGCATAGTGTTGTCCATAGTCATGCCTCTAATCTAGTCTATAGTCGAATCTAGATGCTACAGTTCATATTCTGGTCTATAGTCTAACATATAGTCTAGTCTGTAGTCTAGCCTATAGTCGAGTCTATAGTCTTGTCTACAGTCTGGTCTAAAGTTAATTTAATAGTATATTCTATGGTATTATCCATAAAGTGTTTAGTCTAGTCTAGCCTATAGTCTACTTTACAGTCTAGAATAATGTTTATTATATTGTGCAGTCTTCGGTACTTCAATCTATAGCCTAGTCTATACTTTACTCTTTAGTCTAGCCTATAGTACATAGTCTAGTCCATAGTTTAATCTAGTCTATAGTCGAATCTACAGTAGTTTATAGTGTAATCTATAGTGTAACCTATAGTGTAGTCTATAGTCTTCAGTCCAGCCTGGTCTACAGTAAAGTTTTTAGGCAAGACTACAGCCTAGTCTATGGTATAACCTATTGTCAAGTATTTAGTCTAGTCTAGCATATAATTTAGTATATGGAGTAGCCGTTAGAACTCTACCCTATAGCCTAGTCTAATCTTTAGTCTTGCCTATAGTCCATCACATAGTCTACTCTACAGTTTTTCCTCTAATCTATTCTATGTTCAAGTCTATAGTCTAACCTTTAGTCTAGTCTGTAGTCTAGTCTATAGTATTTTGTACAGTCTGGTCGAAAGTATAGTTAATAGTTTAGTCTATGATATAATCGATAGTAAAGTGTTATAGTCTAGAATATAGTTTAGTATATAGTTTAGTCTTTAGTACTCCAATCTATAGCCTAGTCTATACTCTAATCATTAGTCTAGTCTATAGTCTAGTACATAGTCTAGTCCATAGTCTAAACCATAGTCTTGCCTCTAGTCTAGTCTATAGTTGAATCTTTAGTCTATTCTATAGTGTAATCTATAGACTAACCTATAGTCCAGTCTTTAGTCCAGTCTATAGTCTAGTATACAGTCCAGTCTATACTATAGACTAGACTATAATATATACTATAGTCTAAAGATCAGTATCCAAATCAAGGCTAAAGTCTCAAGTATATTCCTCAAACTCTCATATTTGTCTAGAGTCTCTTAAATCTAGTCTTGATCTGATTTATTTCAATTCTGTCCTTTAAAAAAGTATAAATTTGTCTTTGGATCGGCCTGTGTAATTAAACAATTAGTTAAGAATAAAAAATTTTCTATTATAGAAGTTACGGATTGATATAACAGATTGATTCTTATGAAATGAAACTCGTTTTTTACATGAATCTAAACATAAAACTCAACTTATCTCAACAATTTAAAAAAAATTAAGTTAAAATAGTATTTAATCTTAATCTCTCTACATTATTAATTTGAACAAAAATCTTAATTACACGTGTGTTATCACAGAGATTAAATAAAAATATTTATTTTGTGAAGAATGTGTATATGTGGGGAGGGGAGGGGAGAAAAACTTTTATAAAAATACTAAACCATAATCTACTTAGCAGTAAATCCTTTTCTAACTATCGGTTCATCTAACTATCGGTCCATCTAACTATCGGTCCATCTAAGTGATCTATCTAACTGATCTTTCTAACTGATCTATCTAGCTGATCTTACTAAAGATATAACTGATTTACTAAAGATATAACTGATTTACTAAAGATATAACTAATTTACTAAAGATCTAACTGATCTTACTATTGATATTTTTAACTGATCTTGCTATAGATCTAACTGATCTTACTATAGATCTATCTAACTGATATTACTATAGATCTATCTAACTGATATTACTATAGATCTATCTAACTGATCTTACTATAGATCTTTCTAACTGATCTTACTATAGATCTATCTAACTGATATTACTATAGATCTATCTAACTGATCTTACTATAGATCTTTCTAACTGATCTTACTAAAGATCTACCTATTTAACTGATCTTACTAGAGATCTACCTATTTAACGGATCTTACCATCGATCTATCTAACAATGGATCTATGTAACTGTCGATCAATTTAACTATCGACTTATCTAACTATCCGTCTATCTATCTATTATTTATCTAACTATCGATCCAACGATCACCTAACTATCGATCCAACGATCTAGCTAACTATCGATCCAATGATCTATCTAACTATCGATCCAACGATTTGTCTAACTATCGATCTATCTATCAATCTTTCTAACTATCGATCTATATAACTATTGATCTTTCTAACTATGGATCTATCTAACTATCGATCAATTTAACGGTCGATCTATCTAACTATTGATCCAACGATAAGTCATTCAAATTGAGGAAAAACTGATGTTCAGACAGAAATTAAACCCAAACACTTATTAAATACTAGTCCTTCGAACATCTTCTATCTATCAATCTTTCTAACTATCGATCTATATAACTATTGATCTTTCTAACTATGGATCTATCTAACTATCGATCAATTTAACTGTCGATCTATCTAACTATTGATCCAACGATAAGTCGTACAAATTTAGGAAAAGCTGATGTTCAGACAGAAATTAAACACAAACACTTATTAAATACTAGTCCTTCGAACACAGCAGATATTTAAAGTAGTTAAAACTTTTTTAGTTTTTTTTTATTATTTTACTTACACTTTTGCAGAAAATCGATTATAAATGATGGCAAAAAGCAAACACCACATGTTTAACAATAATTTTAACGATTAAAATCAACACTTACCTAAAAAGAAAAAAAAACAAGAAAAACATTAATAAAATATGAAAAATTTATGTTTTATAGAAAAAAAAAAGTTATAAAAATGAAAATTTATAAAGTATTAATGAACAAATTATGGCAAAATTCACATACAAATTGCATTTAAATGCAAAAAAGTGGCAGCAAATATTTTAATATAAAACTTAGAGGAAAATTAATGACATGTGACACTAAAAGTTGTATGTGGCAAAAATTAAAAAAAAAATGTGTTGTAAGGAAAGAAACAACAAATTACAAACAACATGTTGAAAAAGCTAATGTACTTGCTGGTATTAAGTATCTAAAAGAGAGAAATATTAAGGGGGCAATAAAAAGTAAAAGTTTCGAAAAGTTAAAATATTAATTTAAAAAAAAAACATTGTTTAAATTATAAATGTAAAATGCTTTTAGTTTTTAAACATTAAGATTTGTTTAGTTAGACGGCACCCTAATGGTTTAATCACTGCTAATAGCAGGTGAGAAATTTGAGACCCTACATTCAAGCGCTTAGTATGATGTATAAAGTTAAGTTTGCACTTTTTTCAAACAAGTTCTTCCCATTAAAGAAAAAATATACATTTATGCAAAATGTAGAAAAAAAAATAAACAGACAACATAAAAATAAATAAAACATATGACCTCTTGTCTAAACACAACATTGGGTCGTTTTTAAAACAACTTCTCATACATACAAATTAAAATACACAATAAATTATCTAATGTGAAAACATTTTCCATTTTGAAAAAAAAATGTAAAAAGAAAGTGTCAGACCCTAGAAAATATTGCAAAATTGCACTTGCCACACACATTGTAACCAAGAAAACAGATTTTTCCTACAAAACTAAAAAAAAAAAACAAAAATGTGTTACAATTCTGTCAAAATCTTCCAAATGATGACATACAAAACAGAAAATATGTGTCTAAAAATTGCATTTTTAAAAATAAACAAATTACGAAACTTTCTTTAAAAAACTAAATTCAATGAATAATAATTATTTTTCCTTAAGAGAAAAAAACGAATTATTTTAAAAATAAATTAAATACATACAAGGAAAAACTCTATACAAGAGTCAAAAATATTTGAAAAATTAAAAGAAATTGTTTTTAGTCTCACAAAGTTTGTATACGGAAGACATTTATTTTGTGGATATTTTTGTTTTGAAAATATTGTGTTTTTTATAGATTTTATACAAAACTACTGCATGCTGCTGCATGCAAAGTGTCTGGCAATATAACACAAAAACATATGAGCCAATTGTTGCACTTTTAAGGGCAGAGCTGGAAACAAGTAAAAAGTAGATAGATCCAATAGGTAGGTAGATAGATAGATAGATAGATAGATAGACAGATAGATAGATAGAT
>NC_060952.1:85336038-85337949 GCF_022045245.1 Lucilia cuprina | reverse complement strand
GATAGATAGATAGATAGATAGATAGATAGATAAATAAATAAATAAATAAATAAATAGATAGATAGATAGATAGATAGATAGATAGATAGATAGATAGATAGATAGATAAATAAATAGATCAGCCGGAGGGGCTGCAATCGGTAGATGATCCTATCGGGAAACAATTTTACATAATTGTAACTAAGGAGTATTCGAGTTAAAGCTTTTAATATGGAATTCACAATGGAGTATTTGTATTTGGGCTGCGCTATGGGAGATCAAATTTGTGAACTTTTGTTATGAACAATTTTAAAACGCAAACCATGCTTTTCGATTTACTTCTAAATTTATCAAAGCGTTTTTTTTTTTTTTGAAAGCGCTCGTCTAGGTCTTCGAAAAGCATTAAAAAATTTTGTATTGTATGTTATAATTTTTTAAACAGTAAAATATCAAGACTTTTAAAAATATTTTGGTCGTTTTAAATATTTTTTATCATGATCTTTTAAATAAAGAAATTGAGATTTCCTAAAAGCACCAGATATTGGAAGATATAAAAAGCATTTGGACTTAATTAGGATTAAAAAAACTAAAAGATATTAAGACTCTTTTCTAAAAAGGCCAAATATTGAAAGATTTAAAAAGCATTCTGACTTTATAAAGATTATAAAAACTAATTTTACTTTATTAATACATTTTAAAGTTTACAAATCTTTTAATTCCTTTAAATTTTCTATTGTCGCTTAACAAATAAAGACTTTTTCTAACAAAACGAAAGCATGTACACAAAATACTCCTCAATTCAAATCGGAGAAAAAAAAAAATAAAATAAAGAAACAAAAACCATTAGAGTTATTTCTGTTGTTGTACATTTTATGGCGCATTTTCCAGGGTGTTTGTCTTAATATACTTTTTTATTGCTGTTATTTTGCTGATGCTAATGCTGCTGCGGCTGCTGCAGTTGTTTAATCACCAATATTTTCCCTGGAAATATGATCTTGACGATGAGATGTGTTGGCCTCTGTATATGCTGCCATCTAAATACAACAATCTTTGGCCAAATCATCTAAAACATCACTTGAGTGGTATTATTATGGAACAATATTATTGTTATTCACATTTTCCACTTCGACCAGCTATTATAAGGTACAATAAGAAGAGAAGCAAGAAAGTACTAGTATTATTTTCGATTTGTTTTAGATAGACATACATATTTAGCTTAAAGTGTTGGCCACAGAAAACCAGAAGCCTTTTCATTGAATGTCTTAAGTAAATATCCATAGAGCAGACAGAATGATAGCAAAACGGCGAAAAAAAACACGAATATTATTGACCTAAAGCATTTTAAAAATTATATTGTAACATTTTGTGTAAAACAATGTAATGGAGGAAACTGGGCATAAAAAAATGGAAAAAGAAAGATGGACAAGTGTTGATTTGTTTTCATAATACCTTCCTACTACTGCTCCATCCATTCATCCATCCATCCATCTATTTACACTCTAGTCGTAGTCGTCTATTTCCAAATCGCGTGTGTAAGTCTGAATGGATGAATGAATGGTTGGTTGTTGGGTGCTTAAAGAAAAAGATGATTTCAAGTGAAAGATTTATTTCAGCAGGCATTATAAATGATAAAGTGTTCCGTAATATGTATATTTAAGTTTTACATATAACTTTTAGAGATTTGTAAAATATATGTATTTTTACAAAGAAAGAAATTTGTGTAATGATGATAAGACTGCATAATTTGTAGTTAATTTATAAGATAAAGGGTTTGATGGCGAAACATATCTATAATGAAGCCGAATAGAAGGACCAATGATTGTAATAGATAGTTAGACAGATAGATAGATAGATAGATAGATAGATAGATAGATAGATAGATAGATAGATAGATAGATAGATAGATAGATAGATAGATAGATAGATAGATAG
>NC_060952.1:85334688-85335938 GCF_022045245.1 Lucilia cuprina | reverse complement strand
AATGACTTAAACGTCTAAAATTGACTTGTAACCATTTGTATCGCAATGAAACTCAACAAAACTAACTGTTATTTAGAAATATATCCTTTTCCCAAATTTACTGAGGATTGGCCCATATTTGACCTATATAAAGCCTCATTTAGAAATTTTAGTTTTTTTTATCAATAAATGGCTTAATTATTTTGGAATTATGGTAATATTCAACAGTTTCTTTACAAAAAATAAAAATTTTATAAAAGTAAAAATTGTAAAAATATACTCATGGTGTAGGGTATCATATGGTCGGCCATGTCCGACTATACTTTCATACTTGTTTTCTTCTATATTTTGGGGAGCAAGAACACAAAACATGTTGTAAGATTCAAATGAACTGGGTCGTTTTAAAAGAAATTATTATTAAAGATATGAGTTTTTTTCTTTTTTTTTTCTTCTAATGGTTAGTATTATGCTGAATAAACTGTCTTTGTTTCGAAGCACCAGGGACATGTACATAGTGAAACTAAGAAAAATTTTAAATTTTCTAATGAAAATTATAACGTGAGAGTTGAAATATCTCTTAGATCATGTGCTGTTTTCATTGTAAATTTAATTTAAATTATATTTTAAACAAAGAAGGGGTTTTTGTTTCTGGAACAAAAATTTAGAAATAAACTATTTGTAATTATAACATTTGGCAGTCGTTATAAGGCTAGTGATGGTCCATTTTTTGATCATTACGTTTAAACACTGAAATAAAACGATAGACTAGTCCTATAATTTTTCCATCCAAGTTCTTTGCGTTTTTTTCGTCCATCTTTGTTTCTTTATTTACTGCTTTTGGTGGCAATTCGGCGCTACTTATTTCATCCAATATCTTTCGATTTTCTTCTTCTATCTTCTCTTTTTTATTACAAATGCTTTCGGTCCAAACTCAAGGTTGCAATCTCCATTCAATGTGTAGTCGCGTTAGGATCCCATGGTTATCTATGCGTGAGGTGAGGCCATGCAGTGGGTTGACTAGGGGAAATATCATCCGAGCCTACACCACCAACTAAACGGTGACGAATTTTGAGCGCTACTTGAGACTTGCCGGTTTTAAATCAGGAGGCGGTTTTGATATTAGCCTAGAAGCCATTTTCCAGATATACCATAATAAGATCTTACTATGTATCTATCTATCTATCTATTTATCTATCTATCTATCTATCTATCTATCTATCTATCTATCTATCTATCTATCTATCTATCTATCTATCTATCTATCTATCTAT
>NC_060952.1:85277967-85334588 GCF_022045245.1 Lucilia cuprina | reverse complement strand
TCGATCGGTATACTTTAAGGTGGGTATTGGACCAATATTTTTGTATGTTACAAGCATCAGCACAAACGTATAATACCCTCCCCACTATAGTGGTGTAGGGTATAAAAAAAAACGAATGAAACAAATTCACACTTGATTAAAATCTTTCTTTAAAAAACAAAAACCCAAACGGCTCACAGTAACAATATTTAACAGAATATAATTTAAATCTTAACAAAAGCTCCTCTATTACAAAATTCCTCTGTTATAAATTGTTTCGTTTTTTTCTTCTTTTACTCAAGCTTTATAAAAAAAAAAAATCTATGTTAAGATTTTTGTGTTATCAACTAATCTAATGTGTTCCAAATGTTATGGAATGAAGACGCAAAATGATCATTAAACTATATATAAACTGTTTAGATCTTAAAACGCAGCTGTGTGATTTAGTTTTTTTTAATTATATTTTTTAAAGAAAAATATTGAGTTTATAAACATTTTATTTTGTATCTTTTCGTTTACATCTTTAAGAATTGAAAGTGAGTTATAGTCCTATCTTGGCATTTGTAATCATCTTTCATTGTCTGTCATTATAAATCATAATATTTTTACAATTAATTTTCTTTTTGTTATTGTTGTTGTTGTCGATTTGTAATCTATTGGGTTTTCAACTCAATTTAGTATTTTTTTCTTTAAAGAAAAAAAGCTTTTTATATCGTTCCTAAAAATGCTGGTCATTATAAATTTTATGTTTATTGTATGTTTTGATTTTGAACGCTATTCATAATGAAGCTTAAGAGGATTAAGGAATCAGTAGTAGACTGATCATAAGAGAGAGATCGTTTAATGATACTTCTATGCAAAACCATTAAATTTTTAATTGAAATTGTTTTATAACTTACAAAACTAGTTACAAAAATATTAGAGGTAATCATTCCATAAACTGCTTATTTTAAATGCATTAGGTAAGGTGTTACCTTGACAGAGGGAAAAAGCGTATTACAACACTTTCATTTAAAATCATAGAAAATAGTTGTTCCCAAAAAAGCTTCTTTTCGAAAGCTTTTGCTCCAAAAATATGTTTATAAAACACTTTTGTTTAAGATTTCTTTGTTAAGTAAGCTTTTGTTTATAAGCTTTCTCTATAAAACATTTATACAAAAGCTTCTTTAGAAATCTATCAGAAAAGTTTTCTTTAGTCTTCTGAAGAAAATTTTTCATTAAAAATTTTCTAAAAAAGACTTCTGAAAGTATTGCTTTCTAACGCTTTTGTTCAAATATTTTCTTTATAAAACTTTTAAACAAAAGTTTCCTCAGAAAAAATTTGTTTACAGATAATCGTTAGAAAGCTTATATTCAAAAGCTTCCTTAAGTTTTTAAGGACAATTTCAAATAAAGATCTGTTTTTAAAAAAACTCTTCTTTAGAAAGCCTTTAGGAAACTTCTGTAGTCTTCTGACGAAAACGTTTAATCAAACTTTTTCTAAAGCTTCTAAAAACTTTCTTAATATTTATGTAAAAGTTTAAAATCTAAAAAAGCTTTCTTTCGAAATCTTTTTTTTTTAAAAGTTGACTTTAGAAAGTATTTGTGGAAAAATTTCATTAAAAAAAACTTGTTGTTTGGTTTTGTTTAAAAAAAAATGATTTCTTAAGAAAAGTTGGGCTGACGTTTTTTTTAGAAAGCTTTTTATTTGCTTTATTTCGTTTAGAATATTTCTGCAAATAATGTTTCTTAAAATGCTTTTTTTTCAAAAGTTTTCTTTAGAAAATATTTTACTTTAAACTGCTTTTTACTCAAATGTTTTCTGTAGACAGCTTTTTGATAAATGTAATGATTTTGTACAGAAGTTTACTTTCGAAATCTTTTACTCAAAAGTTCTCTTTAGACAGTTTTTTGTTCAAAATTTTCTTTAATAAAAAATTTTCTTCAGATGCTTTTATTCGGAAGTTTTCTTTAGAGAACTTTTATTTGAAAGTTTTCTTTTATTTGCTTTATTTCGTTTAGAACATTTCTGCCAAATAATGTTTTTTAAAAAACTTTTTTTTTTAAGTTTTCTTTAGAAAATATTTTACTTTAAACTGCTTTTTGCTCAAAAGTTTTCTTTAGATAGCTTTTTAATCAATGCAATGAATAATTGAAATCTTTTACTCAAAAGTTCTCTTTAGAAAGTTTTTGTTCAAAAATTTTTCTTAATAAAAAGTTTTCTTTGGAAGATTTTTTTCGGATGTTTTCTTTTGAGGGCTTTTATTTGAAAGTTTTTTTTAGAGAGCTTTTATTTGAAAGTTTTATTCCTAAAGCTTTTATTTGAAAGTTTTCTTGGGAAAGCTTTTATTGGATAGTTTCCTTTTAAGACTTTTTTCAAAAGTTTTCTTTAGAAAGCTTCTATTCAAAAGTTTTTTTAAATGCTTTTTTCAAAGTTTTCTTTAGAAAGCTTTTATTTGAAAGTTTTCTTTAGATAACTTTTATTCGAAAGTCTTTTTCAGAAAGCTTTTAGACCATAGTTTTCTTTGGAAAGTTTTTATTCCAAATTTTTCTTTAGAGAGCTTTTAGGAAGCTTATTCCAAAGTTGTCTTTAAAAAGCTTTTATTTGAAAGTTTTCTTTAAAAGTTTTCTTTGGAAAGTTTTTATTCCAAAGTTTTCCTTAGATAGCTTTTAGAGAGCTTATTCCAAAGTTGTCTTTTTGGAAGATTTTTTTCGGATGTTTTCTTTAGAGGGCTTTTATTTGAAAGTTTTTTTAGAGAGCTTTTATTTGAAAGTTTTATTCCTAAAGCTTTTATTTGAAAGTTTTCTTGGGAAAGCTTTTATTGGATAGTTTCCTTTTAAGACTTTTTTCAAAAGTTTTCTTTAGAAAGCTTCTATTCAAAAGTTTTTTTAAATGCTTTTTTCAAAGTTTTCTTTAGAAAGCTTTTATTTGAAAGTTTTCTTTAGATAACTTTTATTCGAAAGTCTTTTTTAGAAAGCTTTTAGACCATAGTTTTCTTTGGAAAGTTTTTATTCCAAAGTTTTCTTTAGAGAGCTTTTAGGAAGCTTATTCCAAAGTTGTCTTTAAAAAGCTTTTATTTGAAAGTTTTCTTTAAAAGTTTTCTTTGGAAAGTTTTTATTCCAAAGTTTTCCTTAGATAGCTTTTAGAGAGCTTATTCCAAAGTTGTCTTAAAAAGCTTTTTTAAAGTTTTCTTTAAAAAACTTGTATTCCAAAGTTTTCTTTAGAGAGCTTTTATTCCAAAGTTTTCTTTAGAGAGCATTTATTCCAAAGATTTCTTTCGAGAGTTGTCTTTAGATAGCTTTTATTTGTAAGTATTTTTTAGAAAGAATAGTTTTTATTCGAAAGTTTTCTTTAGATTGTTTTTTTTCGAAAGTTTTCTTTAGAAAGCTTTCATTCAAAAGCCTTATTTTGAGAGCTTTTAGTCGATAGTTTTCTATAGAGAGCTTTTTTCAAAAGTTTTCTTTGGGAAGCTTCTAGTCCAAAGTTTTTTGGAATGCTTTTATTCAAAAGTTTTCTTTAGAAAGCTTTTAATCGAAAGTTTTCTTTAGAGAACTTTTATTCAAATGTTTTCTTTAGAGAGCTTATTCCAAAGTTGCCTTTAAAAAGTTGTCTTTAGAGAGCTTTTAGTCCAAAGTTTTCTATAGAAAGCTTTAGTTCAAAAGGTTATTTTAAATATTTCATAAGATTTTATTTGAAATATTTTAAAATTTCTAAATCTAACAACATTTTTCTGCAAAACTTATTGTAAAACCTAAGACAGAAAGCATCTAAATTAAGACAGTGTTAAAATTACTTTGTCACTGTCAATGCTTGGTTGGCGAAATTAATAACTTTTTTAACTGAGGTTTAAAACTATCTGCAGTGTAATTTAGTTTGTTAACCAAAACAAGTTTCCATTTCTTTAACAAAAACATTTTTTTAATATTTTTTTTCTTACAAAGAAAATCTTATGATAGATGATATTTGCAAAAACAAAAAAAAATGTCCAAGCTCGAGGGAAAAAGTTCAACTAAAATGCAATTCAAATGTAATCCATCAAAATGCTAAATAGCTTATCATTGACTCTGCCACAATTTCACATTTAGTTGATTCAACTAGTTGTTAGCTGGTGGCAGCAGAAGAGGATGGAATCTCCAGTTAGTAGCAAAGCAATATGCAGCAACATTGCAGTAATTGGGATTTTTTTTTTTTTTTTTTTGAATAAAGTGTCGTATATGACAAGTAGGCAGAGAGTTAAGGCAGAGCAGAGTCTATAAATCTTGAGAGGAAAAAAAGAAAAATAATCTGTTTTGTAGATTTCAAAGGAAAAAATGTTTATTAATTTCTACAAAAAGTTTAAAATAATTTTATGCCACACACCGCTATGCAACAAGTTTTTGGAAATTAAGATTTTTATACAATTTGACATGTTGGAGGCCTCAATGTTTTACTACTGTTTCTTTTTTTTTCAATGTCACAACAGAATTTAAACTATTAGCATATGAACAGACCGAGCGTCCGTCCGTCATGCATATTTAACTTATTTAAATTTCAAACCACAAACAACGCACTTCAGACACACAATTTTGTGTTGCGTTTATAAATTTGTTTAATAAATTAAACAAAGCAACAACAACAGCAATAATCTAAAGAGGCTAATACATTATTTTCAAAGTTAAACTGCGCACATGCGCATAATTTTTCATTTATTCATTTGTGTTTTTTTTTTTTCTTATGAAAAATCATCAGAAATTTACGATTATTATGACATGCCAATGGTAACAGTAATTTATTTTAAATAAAATTTTCCATTTAATTAAATAAAACAATTCAAACTTTTGTTTTTAACATGTTGATAAAGAAGAAATTACAAAAAAAAATAAACAAAAACTTTCAAAAATTAACACTTTGATTTAAAAGGGTGTGGTATTGTTGAAGACATTTAGTTATTTAAAACATTATTATTTTATTGTTAAAACAAGTGTCAATAGACAATTTATAGCAATTAATTAAATATGACGTTAATTGTGAAAATAAATTTAAAATTTATATTTAAATTAAATGCAAGACACATCAATGCATTATGATAATGTTGGTCAATTGTACGTTTTATTTGATTTTTTTAGACTAAAATTAGGTCTCAAAAATATAAAAAGATTTCATAACAATTTATCAAAGGTTTATAGAACAAATTTTGTATGAAAATTTGTTTTGTAAAACTTTTATAAAAGTTTGCATTTTATTTTAAACAACATTTTTAATAGAACATTTATAAAACTTTTTTAAAATAAAAATTGGTTTATGCATAAGCTCTTTAAACAAAAGCTTTCTAAAGAAAACTTTTGAAAAAAACAACTTTTCAATGAAAATTTTTAAACAAAAGCTTCTTTATAAAAAAATTACAAAAAAGCTAGAATGCATTTTTGTAAAAAGTTTTTAAACGAAAACTTTTTAAACTAAAGCTTTCTAAACAATAATTTAAAACATACAAAAAAAGTTTTTAATACAAAATTTTCGATAAAAACTTTCAAAATGAAACTGTTAAAAAAGCTTTCTAAAAAAATTAAGAAAAGTCTAGTATAAAGATATGTAAACAAAGGTTTTATAAGAAAAATATTAGAGAAAAAGCTTTTAAAGTAAATTTTTGAAATAAAGCTTTAAAAAGGTGTTTGGACCATTAAACGAAAGCATTTTAAATTAAACTTTATATAACATCTTTTTAAAGAAAACTTTAGACAAAAGTTTCTTAAAGAAAACTTAATACAAACTTTTCGATAAAAACTTTCAAAATGAAACTGTTAAAAAAGCTTTCTAAAAAAATTAGGTAAAGTCTAGTACAAAGATTTGTAAACAAAGGTTTTCTAAAGAAAAATATTAGAGAAAAGGCTTTTAAAGTAAATTTGTAAAAAAAAAACTTTAAAAAGGTGTTTGGACCATTAAACGAAAGCATTTTAAATTAAACTTTAAATAACATCTTTTTAAAGAAAACTTTAAACAAAAGTTTCTTAAAAAAAAACTTTTAAAAATGAAAGATTTTTTTTAAACAAAACTGTAAACACAAAGGTTTCTTTTTCAAAAACATTTTATACAAAAGCGTTTTTAAAGAAAACTTTTGAGAAAAAGCTTAAAAAAACGTATCAAGAAAAACAATCATCCATTATAAACTTAAACTTTTTTAAAGAACTTTAAAAGAAAAGCTTGCTAAATGAAAACTTTTGAACATAGGCTTTTTAAAGAAAACTTTTTAACAAAAGTTTTTTTAATAAAAGTTATAAACAAAAATTAGTGATAAAATCATACTTCAGAAAAGCAAAACAAAATCATTAAACAAGTTTCCAAAAGTTTTCCTTTAATTAAAAAAACTCAAAGCTTGTTTTTTACAATGTTTTTTCTAAAATTTTTTAAAAACATTCACATTCACTGTATAACACTTTCGTATAGGTGATATTCCAAGTCTACAAACACACTTTCCACAAAAAAAACCATTCGGAGTTTACACTCCAAAAACACCAACAGTAAAACCCCAAAACACACACCATTTAAATATTACAGTAAGTGTAGACACTTAACTTAAACATAACAGTTAGTTTAGTGGTGTAAATAAGACTCATTTCCAATTCAACTCCCCCTTTGTAGTTAAGTCAAGAACCATATTTGCTTGCACATTATGTGGTGAATATTTAACAAACGTAATTAGGATGAGTATGGTGGATTTAAACTGTTACATAGTTGAGTGTGGTAAAACTTTACTTTATTATAGTTAAGTTTTATGGTGAGCGTGGTGGAATTAAACTGTTATATAGTAGAGTGTGGTAAAACTTTACTTTATTGTAGTTAAGTTTTAAACCACTTAGAACAAATTTATTTCATTTTGAAATTGTAGATATATGTTTATTGGAGAGTAAATTTTAGGATAAAAGTGTTATAATTGAATGCATCATTGGTGAAATATAGATGTAATGACAATTTGTAGAAAAATGCCTTTTTTATATTTCAATTTATTTATTTATTTATTCTATATTCTACAAAGTAAATTTATAAAATATATATACAAGGCGCCGGGTAACTAGACCATATGCGCTCACAAAATAAAAAAATAATTCAGAGAAAAAAATTTAAATAAAATAAAAATTTACAATCGATTATATTTTAATTTTATTGCTTTATAATTCTTAATTAGTTTAGATACATTAGGGTATTTTGCTACCTTTGCCGCTGTGATCAACAATCTGTTCACAAAAAGCCTATCCGAAGGGGGGGGGGGGTGGTTTTGTACCGCGATAGATCTACTGGGAAGAGCTCTAGCAGAGAGCTCAAAATCTCTTGGACTTAGTCTGACTCGTTGCGCTTGTTTATGCTTACGTTCCAAGTACAAGTGGGAATTGGAATTCTAGAGTTAAAAAAAGTAGTTAAAGAGACTTCTAACTGAAGACTAAACTTATATCAAGGCGGATCAACGAAGTACAGGAAAGAGGAAATTTAGGTTTAAAGTACGGGCTATAGTTCATAACTACAACATTTATTAAATAGTCTACACTATAGGATCTAATATGGAATTAATACTATAATCTGTCTGGTCTTTAGTGAGGACTATAGACCAGACTATAGCAAGGTCAATATAGCATGGACTATTTAATGGAGTATTGTATGGACTACAATCGGCGCTAGTTATAGTATTAAGTATAGCCTTTAGTCAGATCTGCATTATAGTCTGGTCTTTAGTATGGACTATAGACCAAAATAAAGATAGCACTATAATATGGACTATAATAGTTTATAGTATGAACTACAGTCGGCGCTATAGCCTACAGATAAATCTGCACTATATTCTAGTCTTTAGTATGGACTATAGTAAAGAATATAGCATAGACTATTTTATGGTATTTAGCATAAACTCTAGTATGGACTACAGTCAGCGCTATAGGTTATAGTATGAACATTCGCCTATATAGTCAGATCTGCACTATATATGGTCTATAGTACGGATTGTAGTACTATATTGTATGGACTATAATTTAAAGTATAGACTAGAGTGGACTATATTCTGGAATGGACTATATTGTATGGACTAAAGAGAACAATAGTATGATCCTCTGTCAGCCCTATAGTATGAACTATAGTTTGATCTATAGTCTGGACTAAAAGTTTTCCATAGTTTTAGTATCGCGGTCGTTTCAAAATCCATCTGCCGTGGATAAACATATCAGAGAAAGCCTGATTGTACAGAGCTCTGTCCGCCAACATGGCCCATTTAAGTTCTTTCCATAACAAAAAATTTGAGTTTTTAGTTTAATTTCACAACATAATCTTGAGTATATATATATATATATATATATATATATATATATATATATATATATATTATATATATATATTATATATATATATATATATATATATATTATAATATATATATATATATATATATATATATATATATATATATATACATAATATATTTATTATATATATATATATATATATAATATTATATATATATATATATATATATATATATATTATATATATATATATATATATATATATATATATATATATATATATATATATATATTGTTCTAAAACGAGAACACAACCATTAACTGTTATCTTCTTAACGGTTATTTTTAAAATAATTACCATTTCCTGTTTAATAAACCATTTCCTTTTTAACAAATTTTAAAAGTAGAGGAAATTATTAGAAAAAAAATAAATTCATTTATAATTTGAATTATTGCATGTTTTGTGGATTTTGTTCTTCTAAACATTCTCTCTCACCATAATTTTAGTTTAATGACCTCGAGAGTCAAAAGAAATTCTTGCAAATTATTTTCATTTCAAAAAAAAAATAAATAAATAAATAAAACTAAATAAATTGTTTATCGTTTTTTTTCTATACAGTCATTTTGAAAATTTATGGAGTTCGTACACGAACAACAACAGATCTAATCTAATCCATTACAAAATCATTGAATAAAGACAAGTCAATTATGTGGTCTACCTCTAGCTAAAACAAACAACTACTTCATCATTTTCTTCGTCATCGTCTTTGGCATCATTATCATTATCATCATCATTGGTATTATCAACAACTACTACCTCTCTCTCTCTCTCTCTCTCTAGCTAACTAATGCTCATCATTGTCTCCTCTTTAACTACTAGTTTTCTTCTAAACAAAATCTGTCAGAAACTTTAGATGACCAAGTTGCTGCAGAAAGATTAGTGGAGTGGGGAGTCGTCGTACAAAAGGCCACCCGTAAATTTCTAACAAACTCATAATTATCAATGATAAATTGTAAACGATTAAATTGTGGTATTAAAAGAAAAGAAGAAAAAACAAGTAAGAAGTTATATGTCGGGTGAGGCTGATCATATAATACCCTACTCCTGTATACGAATAAAATGTAATTTAGTTTTCATAATAAAACATTTAAGTTGAATTGTACCTTGCCACTACCCCCCGGGGACATGTTACCTTGGCGAGACCACCGCCTTGGTGTTATTGCAATCCCGGGGTATAAAGAGATGGCCAATACCTCCAATCTGACCGGGATTGAAAAATTGGTTACAGTCTGCTGCTTGGCTTAGTTCTTGCATAGATTGCCAAAGGTCAGACCAGAGCACCGCATAATCTGGTACTACGGGTGGCCAGTTACACGCAGGACTATGTCTTGACTGGTAAGTTGATTGAGGTTCCTTCGGGATCCACGTAGTGGCTGTGGTATAAACCCAAATTCGCGGGGAGAGTAAGTGACGGTTAAAAGACTGATGCATGATAATAGTCAATATTTCGGGATAACTGTGAACTGTGTAACTGTGGGACTAAGCGTTGGAAATGAGTTGGTATTAATTGTATATGGTACGGGATGAATGTGAGGTTTGGCGGGCCTTACCTCACCCGTCTACCTAATGAATGTGTCGTATGTTTTTCTCTTATGAATGTGTCGTATAAATGAGATGGGTTGAATAATGATGGATGAAAGGTATCATATACATTTGATACCATTGAATTTTCTTTGTCCAGATATGTTTAGGGTTTACTCTGTTCATATCGTACTTCGGTCTACCGGTTACGTCTCTAGGTGCTGTTGCCCAATCAACAGAGGCCATCCAATGGTCAAGAGATTATATAGCTCGAGTACTCCAGGCAAGGTGCTTGTACATGAACCTGTCAGTACCAATGTACAAAAATTGCCACCGGCGTTCTTCATTGAAGAACAAAGGGGCGATGGTAGACCGTTCTCAAGTCTACCCAGTGGTTGAAAAAGACCACCGTGGGATAAGGCCGTCATGGCAGGTGCTCACGTTAAATTCTCGACATTCCTGTACCTTGTCTCAGATATTGTTTAATAAAACTGTGAATATTTTAGTAAAATTTTGATGGGGGGGGGGGCTTTTTAAAGGGGCTAGGGGTCAAATGAGGCCCTATAATTAGAAAGTTCATTAGGGTCATCAAGGTTTGTATAGAACTTGGTTTTGCAGCTTTTTGTCGAGATACGAGTATATTAAATATAATTATGAACTTAAAAGCCCTATTTGGCAGCTTCAGTTATATGGGACCTAGGTGAAATAATGGACCGATGTTAACTATTTTCAATAGGTTTCGTCTACAGTACCATAAAATATCATGTGCTAAATTTCATAGGATTATCTCCAAAATTGCAACCTGTAGTTTGATTACAAGGTTTACAAGCTCTATTCGGAGGAGGTACAGCTGTATGGGGGCTAGCTGAAATAATGGACCGATGTTATCCATTTTTAATAGGCTTCGTCTACGGTACAATAAAAGTTCATGTTTTTGAATCATGAAGATCATTGATTATTTAATTATCTCCAAAATTGCGAGCTGTGGTTGGATTACGATGTTTGAATGTCCTATACGGGGGTACAGATGTATGGAGGCCAGGTGAAATAATGGACCGATCTTAACCATTTTCAATAGGCTTCGTCACTGGGGCAATAGAATATCATGTTCAAAATTTCATTGAATTATCTTCTAAATTGCGAACTGTAGTTTGATTACAAGGTTTACATGGACAGACAGACGGACGGACGGGCGGGCATAGCTAAATCGACTCAGAAAATGATTCTGAGCCGATTGACTTAAAGCCGATTCATACTTAAAGGTAAGTATAGGACCAATATTATTGTGCGTTACAAACAACAGCACAAACCCAATATACCTTCCCCACTAAAGTGCTGTAGGGTATAAAAACTGAATAAAGTTGAAAGAAATCAAGGAAATAAAACAAAACACAAAATGTGGCAACAAAATCAATAATAAAATACAACAAATACTTAGATACTTGCGGTAGTTGTGGAAAAAACACAAAAAAACAGCAGGATGAATGGTTACACAAAGATACATGGAAAGAAAGCAAGAAAGATGGATGATTTGGCAGGCTGGCTGCTTGATTGTCTGCTGTATGTTTGAGGTGCTGAAACAGAAGGAGGGAAGGGGAGGGGGGGTTTTGCTTATAGCTAGAGAGTCTTTTAAGAATGAATGACATGCCAATGTTTTAAAATAAATTTAAAATTCCTTTACTTTTGAGGAATTTATAAAGAAAAAAATTGAACCTGTTTTCTTGTTTGTTCTCAACATCTATCAAAATCTTCAAGCTCTACTGATTCGGTTAAACTGTTTGTGGCACAAATAATTTCTTAAACATTTAAAGATTTTTCTATATTAATTTTGTGGAGAAATATCTTCTTTTCTCAAAAAAAAAAAAAAAATTGATCGCTCCAATAGGCTCACGATCTTTAAAATTGTTGCTGCTGCTACTGATTGCTAGCAGCTTCTTCTTCATCTTTTGCAATTTTTTTTCTTTAAAAATACTCTTCCAACAGAGTATAATGATCAGTGATGCTCATCTCTGATCGTTTTAGTTTTAATAGCGTGTGTAAAAAAGAAAAAAAAAAACGTCTGTTTTTGACATTGTTGAAAAACTTCTGTTTTTAAATGTCGCACAATTATTGAATAACTAAAACGACGGTGTAATACAGTTGCTCAGAAAATCAATTCCACACGAAAATTATAAGAAAATAATTTACAAACCTGTTACTGTTAGCAGACAATCGTTGGAAATGTTGGCGGTTAACAGGTTGTAATACTGCCAGACTAATGAAAAGTTGATTGAGAAAAGGACCTGTTTATTCTTTCTGCTCATCATCATATCTGACTTACCACGATCCTGCTCAACATCTTTGTAGCTCTTCCCAAGATCACACTTAGCATCACATTTGTCTTAAAACGATCCTCCTCAACATCTTTGTAAATCTTGCATCACATTTGTCTTGCTACGATATATCAACATCTTTGTAGATCTTGACAAGATCACACAAATTTTGATCTTTTGCTGATTTCTTATATATTGCTTCACACAGATAAGCGGAGCCCAACATAATCATTTTTTATAATTGCACTTAACTGTTCATCGTCATTACATTTGTCCTACACAGATCCTCAACAACATGTAAATCTTGCTAAGATCACACCTAGCACACCGATCCTCCTCAACATCTTTGTATATCTTGTCAAAATCACTCAAATTGTGATATTTTGCTGATTGCTAATGTACCTAATCTTACCGCATTTAAATATTCATCGTCAATACATTTGTCTTACAACGATCATCATCAACATCTCTGGCGATCCTTGCTAAGATCACACAAATAACAATTTTTTGCTGATTCCTAACGTATTGCTCCCCAGCATTAAATTGTTATTCCTAATGATTCCTAATGTTAACGCACTTAACTGCTCACTATCATTACATTTGTCTACCACGATCAAATTGTGGGGAGATCAAATTGTGATCTTGTCAAGATCACACTTAGCATTACATTTGTCTTACCGCGATATATCAATATCTTTTTAGATCTTGCCAAGATCTTTTGCTGTAGTTCTTGCCAAGATCACAGAGAATTATAATTTCTCCAACGTGATCGAGATATGTTATATTTTATCAAATATTTAGTTTTTTTTTAAGAACAGCATGATTAAGGTGACAGTTGAACTATACTATGAAACTCTATAGGGCAACTAGTTCTTCTGAAACTGTCTTACTTGTCTGATCAATTGACATACACAACCTGTTTATTCCTTTCTTTCGCACTATATAAGGTATGACCTTATCTGATCGATAAGCGTAACGACGTGATAACTAATCCAAACTTTAAACTAAGCCCAGAAGACAGATGATCAGTTTCGTTACGCGAAAGCCAAAGAGCAAGCAATTCGTTACTCGAAAGCTGAAGTCAAAGATCAAGCGCTCTGTGGTAGAAGACCTTGGCTACGGGGTGCTTGGATGAATAGCAATTACCGTAGGAACATGATACTGAAGGCAAATATCAAGCATTCTGTGATAGATGACTTTGGCAGCGGAGTGCTTGGATGAATAGCAGTCCCATGATACGATGATATTTTTGGAATCATCATTACATTGGAGGGTTCGGCTAGGCTTTTATGGTTAGAAACGGTTTTTCTTCTTATCAGTAACCTTGGTGCAACTCGAACACTGAAACCTCTAAGAAAAACAGACAAATACCGACAGGACAATTGAATTATTACATCCTAGAGAAAATCCTCAGTGTTTAGAGCTATCTCTTTCGAAAAAAAGTCCTTTAAGGGCCGCTATTGTCGGTTAATGACATTGAATTGGCACTACTAGATAGGGTTTGGATAGAGCGATCTCTTGACATACCACTGCAGTTACCATTCAATCTAGGATTCAATCTGTTCTTGAGAAGATTGCAAGCCAATTCATCCGTTGTAATTTTTTGAAAATAATAGGTTGTGTCTAATTTCTTTTTTGTATTGGTCCCTTTCATAAACCCCTTTTTGGGGAGGCTTAGATTTTTAAAATAAATCTGGCAATTTCCTTTTACTAACAGCAATTGCCAATAAAAACATTATTGATTTTAGTAAAACAAACAAAGCGCGCAAGTTGCAAAAAAAAAAAAACAAACTCATACTCTTAAGGTATTCCTTTCTTTAGACATGCGAACGTTTAAATATATTTTGTATGATTCCAAGTCATCCCAGTTAGCATTAGCAAGCAAAACAAAAAAACAGACGAAGAAAAGAAGATGATGATGAAGCATCAGCAGCTATAACAAGATTTCATAACTAGTTTTGAAGTTAAAAAATAAAACAAATTTAAAACAAAAACAATGCCCTACTCAAGGTAACAATGAATCAGAAACTCTAAGGGGGGTACAACCTGCTGGTAATGTTAACTTAGTTTTTACAATAAGGAATGTTGGATGTCATTGATTGAAATATGGAGAGAATAAGCAGAACAGAAAAGTTTAAATTTTGGAAAACTTTTTGAAAATCAAATAACTGAATAAATAATGAAGGAGGTAAGTGAGGAAGTAAGTAAGGAATTATGTAAGTGAGGAGGTAAGTTATAAAGTAAGTAAAGAAGTAAGCAAATGGAGAATTATGTGAAGTATGTAATTAGAGAAATAAGTAAGTAAAAATTTAAGTAAGTAAGTAAGTAATTAAGTATTTAAGTAATTCAGTAAGTAAGTAAGTAGGTAAGTAGGTAAGTAAGTAAGTAAGTAAGTAAGTAAGTAGGTAAGTAAGTAAGTAAGTAAGTAAGTAACTAAGTAAGTAAGTAGACAAGTATTTCATCTAAATACCAGTATTTTTAAGCCATTAATGAGCCTTAAAGTCCTTTTGTGAAGGGGACTTTATATGGGGGTAGGGTTAATTATGAACCGATTTCCATAAAATATTGCATAGTGATTTTGGATCATAAGAATCTTACTTAGGTCGAACTTCATCGCTATATTCGTATTTTTTAACAAGTTATGACTGTTAAAGCTTCTTTTCAAGGGGTCACTTGTATGGGGGGTATCCGAAAACGTGCACCGATTTTGACCATTTATAAAGTAAGTAAAGAAGTAAGCAAATGGAGAATTATGTGAAGTATGTAATTAGAGAAATAAGTAAGTAAAAATTTAAGTAAGTAAGTAAGTAATTAAGTATTTAAGTAATTCAGTAAGTAAGTAAGTAGGTAAGTAGGTAAGTAAGTAAGTAAGTAAGTAGGTAAGTAAGTAAGTAAGTAAGTAACTAAGTAAGTAAGTAAGTAGACAAGTATTTCATCTAAATACCAGTATTTTTAAGCCATTAATGAGCCTTAAAGTCCTTTTGTGAAGGGGACTTTATATGGGGGTAGGATTAATTATGAACCGATTTCCATAAAATATTGCATAGTGATTTTGGATCATAAGAATCTTACTTAGGTCGAACTTCATCGCTATATTCGTATTTTTTAACAAGTTATGACTGTTAAAGCTTCTTTTCAAGGGGTCACTTGTATGGGGGGTATCCGAAAACGTGCACCGATTTTGACCATTTTCAATACCAAACAAACCTTGCCTATGTGAAATTTCAACCCTCTAGCTCTTTTCATTCGGACCCTATCGTGCTTTCAACAGACAGACGGACGGACGGATAGACATGGCTAGTTCGTCTTAGAATATACATATATATACTTTTGTGGGTATATGACCAATATTTCGATGTGTTACAAACGGAATGACAAAATCAATATACCCCTACCCCCTACTCACAACCTCCCAACTGACTACAACACTAGCCACTAACCTACCGTATACCTTTAGTGAGTGAGTAAATAATGAGGTGAAAAGAACCTAAGAAGTCGTTGATTTTCGTTTCGTTTTCAGAAATTCGGTTTGAAATTCGTGTTAGACTAGAAATGTCGGTGGCTTCTCGAACAGTTTTAAGATTCTCCGCACTAATTTCGATTCATTACACTGTAAGGTGTCTACATTTCAATACATTGGAGAACATTATCTACTTCTTATGGTTTTTTAACTGATCAATCAACTATAGTTCCTTAAGAATTATTAAGGGTCCTTTAAACTGACCGATCCGGCCCTTCGAATGATTAGCAACATACTGCTTAGTTTGGGAACCCATAAGGTAGGGGACCAGGTACTTTTTTTTAAACAACGTTACATCAACGACTATAAATGCTTGGTCCTTCAAACAGGCCCATGATCTTCCCTAAACTAATACAGGTTCTCAAAAATTTAAACGAAATCTAAGCAAAGTGACGATAATTTAAAGAATTGCCCATCATTGAGCTTAGTTTGGAAACCCATAAGGTAGGGGGGGGGGGGTACATTTTTCTTAAACGGGGTAACATCAACGACTATGAATGCTTCATTTTTTTAACTTTACAGTAAAAAAAGCAACCGCAAAAGAATAAAACGAAACTGGTAAAGAAAGATTCACTTACCAGCGTTAATGATTGCGCAGAGATTTTTTGTGTGTTTAGTTTGTGGTCTACATATATATCAAACCGGCACATATTATTAGTGGGGAGTTAAAATAAAAATATTTATTATTAATAGCAAAATACACACCATAAACTATACTCCAGGGGCGACAGGCAACACTATGGGCAAAATGCTAAACAAACCAGTTAAAAACTTAACTAACACAAAAATAGAAAATATGTTCAAAAGTTAAAAAATTATGATGTGTTGAAGATAAAAAGCTTTTAATTTAGTGAAAAAAATTCTGGTTCTAGAATTAAAAAAAAATAACAACTATAAAAACACAGTTTGCCACCTGTGCCAAGTTTTGTTTTTTTTTTTAAGAAAAAAAGTCAACCCAATTTTTTTTCTATTTGCTTTACTTGTTTTAAATTTAATTTTCTTTTTGCATCATTTTAACATCAAGGAGTCATCATCATGTATCATCTATGTTTTGGTGAAAAAAAACAAAAATCCAGTATTAAGAAACGGTTTATTCGGCTTGTTCTCAGTTGGCCATTGCTGACTGCATGATATTACAAATTAATAAATATTTTTAGCGTTTTTTTCAACAATATTTAGCGGTTTTTTACTACAAATTATTTCTCAATGTTTTTTTTTTTTCGTTTTATTGTAGAATTATAAGAAAAGTTAATGACCTGTTTTGAGAGATTTTTTTACCAAGATAATAATGATGTGAATGTGAAATTTTATATAAAATTAAATGTTTGGTGGAGAAAAACACATCATTAATTTATGAAATAAAAAAAAATGCTGTGTCATATGTATTAACTTGCAATTTATAGTTATAATCTTTATAAATCTTAAAAAAAATAAAGAAAAAGAGAAATTTGATAAAAATAATATTAATATTATTAAAATCCATACTCCATTTTAGGAGACTTCATGCCACAGATACAAGCCGATGCAAAATGATCAGCGGCGGCGGCGCAAAACATTTTCAGCCGACGCCGGCGTTTATTTTAGAAAATATCGGCGGCTCCTAAATTGTCGGCTCATTTTAACTTTTTCTTCAGAAATTCACCTATAAGCGCATTAATTATATTGAAAATTCTCTGTATAATGGTCTCTTATATTGCCAAGGGGTCATGTTACCCTAGTGTTATTGCAATCCCGGGTGACAGAGGTGTTACAAACACCTCTAGTCGGCCGGGACTATAAATTGGTGTTTACAGTCTACTGCCTGGCTTAGTCCTTGCATAGATTGAAAAGAGGTTGAACCAGAGCACAGCATAATCTAGTACTATGAGTGGCCAGTTGCCCGCTGGACTATGTCCTGTCGTTAGTTAGGTTGATTGAGGTTCCTTCGGGATCCACGTAGTGGCTGTAGTTAAAACCTTAAATTCACGGGAAGAGAGAGTTGCGGTTAAAAGACTGATGTAAGATAAAGTCAATATTTCGGGATTAGTTCGGTGCTGTTGCCGAAACAACAGATAACCCATAGAGGAGTGACTGTGAGTAAAGTAACTGGGCAGCAATAGTCAGAGATTAGATAGCTCAAGTACTCGAGCAAAGTGCTTGTACATGGACCGGCTCAATTCATGTACAAACATTGCAAGCACAAAATGGCAGTGGGGTGAATTGTTTACTTTTTACTCACCCAGTGGTTGTAAAAGGGCAACACGCCAGGTAGTCACGTAAAGCACTTTGACATTCATTTAGTCTGTTATATATAAACCTGTCTCTAGTTTTTTTTTGCAGAAAATGTTCATTATTATAGTAGTTTTCACTATTTTTATACCCTTCACCTTCGTGAGAACGGTATATATAAGTTTGTCATTCCGTTTGTAATTTCTATAATACAATTTTCCGACCCTACAAAGTATAGATATTCTGGATCCTTATAGATAGCGGAGTCGATTAAGCCATGTCTGTCTGTCTGTCTGTCTGTTGAAATCAGTTTTTAGAGATCCCCAGATATCGGCGAGATCCGAATCTTCAATAATTCAGTTTGACATGCTTTCGAGAAGATTGCTATTTAAAATCAGCAAAATCGGTCTATAAATAACGGAGATATGAGTAAAAATCCGAGACAACCTTTGAAAATTTCATCAAAAAAGCCACATTTTTTTTCATGCTTTGTTAAAAAAGCAACAACAACACTGTGAATTGGATAAAGATGTACATGTGCGTGTGGAAATGTATTTGGTTTTATTCAGCTGTGTATTTTTTTCTTTTGTATGTTTGGATGATGTTCTGTTCTCACGAAGGTAAGTGGGTATAACTAGAACGAGGAGATAAAGCAGTAATATGCTTATAATACAACTCATATTTGTTAGAGGGTGGTAATGCAGTTTGACGGTGGTATTACAGTACAACGGTTAATATTTCTTTCTGCTACAGTTTATATTTGTTTGTGTGTATGTTATGTGTGACATGTGTGCAGAGATACAAAATAAATAAAAACGGTTTTTTAAAACATACTTCGTGAAGGGTATATAAGTTTCGGCACAGCCGAATATAGAAATATTACTTGTTATTATTAGCACAATATTGTGTGGCAACTATGTGCAATTTAAGAATAAGCATTTAGTTGTAGTGCTGATATTCTCTTATAATTGAGTAAAAGGAAATCTTGTAATCGATAAAAACTGTATATAGGGTATTGTTGTATTCTATGCATTGCACCATTATGATCCGCGTTTTTTTTTATGAAATTTTAAACTAAATCTGTTAACTATGTTTGTTTTTTTTTTAATTGTAAAAGACTTTTCATTATCTCAAGATTATTTCAATATATTCCTAAACAAATTTAACCAATTACCACAATAAGGGTCACAATAAATCTCAATTTATTGCTGCAGATCAACCCTAATCCTAAATATTTGCTCTGTTACAACAAAAAAAAAAACAAAAAACAAAAAACAGATCATGTGGGTCTTTTTGGAAATCCCTTAACAATTACAACAATTGTTTGACAACTTTACAAAGGAATCATCTCAAATTTCATTTAAAAACTATAACAGAGAGACTATCATCTAAAAACAACGTATAATTTACGAGTTTTAAACCCGCACAAAGAAATTTTTAAAATTATATAACAATATGGTTCAAAACTTAAACAATTTTCCAATACCTTATTTCTTATCCTCATAATTGACCTTCTATGTCAAACTTCCAACTCTATCTACTCTATTGGCATTGAAAGCAAAAGCTGCAATTCTTATTTCTTTAGTTATAGACTAATCCCAATAAAGATTGGGGAAATAAGATGCAACATGAATAAATCGCTCAATCACGACTTGATAAAAATCTAAAGACATAAAATTAATGTCCGTTGAGAAAATATATAGACTTTATCACAGTCATTGCGAAAACTTTCAATTACGGAAAATTGTCTATGTAAATATGAACGTCCGAAGTGTCAGAGATGTAAATTACAGTCTGAAGAATAGTGTAAACTAGGGTTCTATAAATCGACTTTCGAATAATCGAACAATCGACTTTTTGTTGAAAAAAGTCGAAATCGACTATTTTGTTCCAAAAAAGTCGATAACTCGACTATCGTCTGTGAAAAAAGTCGAAAAGTCAACTTAGTTAATAAAAGTCGAAAAAAGTCGGACAAAGTTGAAAGTCGAAAAAGTTAAAAAAAGACGGAAAAAGTCGAAAAATCGGAAAAAGTCGAAAAATCGAAAAACGTCAAAAAGTCGGAAAAAGTCGAAAAATCGACTTTTCATATAATGCAAAAAGTCGAAAGGCGACTTTTAACTAAATGCAAAAAGTCGAAAAGTCGACTTTTAACTAAATGCAAAAAGTCGAAAAGTAGAAAAGTCGACTTTTAACTAAATACAAAAAGTCGAAAAGTCGACTTTTCGTTTCAACTATAGAACCCTAGTGTAAACATAAACTCTGGAGGAAACCAAGATCATGGGATAATAATTCCGTAAAGTGAATGTAATTGAAAAAACGAAAAAGAGTTCATCACTTTCATCGTAAAAACCTTAAGAGAAGGAAGGCTGTCTTCGTAAATGTGAAGGGTGAACGTTTCAAAAACTATGAAGATTCCCGCGACAATATCAAACTTAGAATATGATGTGAATGCTCTTTGTATTGCAGTGTAGAACTTGGGACAGAGAGTGAATGCAATTGAGAAGACAAAAAGAGTTTATTACTATCGCAAAGGAGTTTATTACTATTGCGTTTAAAAGTCTCGAGAAAAGCAAGATCGTCCACGTAGATGTGAATAGAGAACATTACGAAGTTTAGTTCTCGAATGATTCTCGCGGCATTATCGAAGATAAAAGTTTTAGTCTGAAAACAGAGTATGTATTAAAGAGTCTGGTGAAGATCAAGGTGTTCAGTGAATATTCGCGAATCTTGAGAGAAATCAAGGTTTGCGAATATTAGTACAATTTCTCAATATTCGTACAATTTCTTAATATTCGCGAATATTCGTACAATTTCTGAAGTTGTAAATTTCAATCTGAAAACCCGGTGGAGACCAATATGTTCTTTGGATATTCTTTCAAGCAGAACTTGAAATAGAAAATGCTGTAGATTAAGATCTTAAAAGAATAAAAGTTTCAGTCTGAAAACAGAGTAAGTATTAAAGAGTCTGTTGAAGATCAAGGTGTTCAGCGAATATTCGCGAGCCTTGAGAGAAATCAAGGTTTGCGAATATTAGTACAATTTCTCAATATTCGTACAATTTCTGAATATTCGCAAATATTCGTACAATTTCTGAAGTTGTAAATTTCAATCTGAAAAGCAGGAGACCAATATGTTCTTCGGATATTCTTTCAAGCAGAACTTGAAATATACAATGCTGTAGATTAAGATCTTAAAAGAATATTACCGAGCCTTTGCTTATATATGTTTTTGAGTTATAAGTATAGAATAAGATCAAGTAGATAATCCTTTGCTTTGAACGACTTTCAAACGGTTGCTGAGAATTCATTGACATAATGTTTTAGTTCGACTGACTAAGTCTATGTCGATTAATCAGAAATATATTTAATGTAGGTCAACGGGTACGCCTATCAATGTGTTCCGGATGGCCTAGTGTCTAACTCCCTGGCACAAAATGAAAGAAGTTGAATTTGTTTCCATCGGCTTACATTAGACCTCTTTCGACAAGAAGTTGTATTTATTTTTAAAACAAATTTTCTTAAAATCTTGTGGTGAAATATGAAAAGATTAATTTTTTAAAAATCTGTCTAAATTTCATTAAAAACAAAAAAATACTTGCGAATTTTTCCATAAGTTTTTCAAAGATAAAAGTGTACATACCTGGAAATAAAAAGAAGAAAATTTGGATTAGTTATCAAACAGTATTTATAGAATTAGATGTTTTTTTTATTAAAGGGTCTCTTCAATTCTATTTAATTTTGCAAATCTATTGTTATATTTTTGGAAATCTGATAGCACAACAAAACCTTTTAACATATATATTATCTAGAACGTATTTTTCTATTCTATACGTTTGTAGTCATTAAAAAACTTCTTCCACAAAGAAATAAAAAAATTGTTTAAAACAAAAACAAACAAATCAAAGTTTTTTTTATCAAAATAAATAAAACTATGAAATATAACAAATTTCAAATGATTCATTGAAATCAATTACTACACTAGAATTTCGAGTATAAAACGAAATTGGAACAGAACGCAAAAAAATTGCACATTTATTGATTTTAAAACCCTTACATCATCATCATCATCATGAACACCATCAACTGAAGAAATACACGAGCATAAATAAATTTAATAATAAAATAATAAAAATATTTAGTGCTATAAAGAAAGTAGTTCAAAATAATAAAAAAATGTTAAAGAAATCAAAGAATAGAAAAAGAATAAATTTAAAGAATTAGTAATAACAAGGGGTTTAAGAGGTTTCAAAAAGAAATTTCTTAAATTTCACACAGTTTTGCTTATGAAATCAATGGATTATTCTATAGAATCGTACCCTGCCTCAGATATACTTTATTTATTGTTGAATAAATAACGCCCTATAATTATGAGTTAGACTAGTTCACAATCTATTTAATAGTTTAATCCAAAGACTAGTCTATAGACTAATCAGTAGACAAGTTAATAACATTATTGACAAACATATCAATAGATCAGTTGAAGGAATAACCAGCAGACTAGTCTATGAACTAATCAATACATCAGTCAATAACTTTGTTGACAAACTTTCCCATAGATCAGTTCAAGGTTTAACCAACAGACTTGTCGTAGGATCTAGTCAATAGACTAGTTCATAGAAGAGTCAATGTATTATTCCAGAGGCCAGTTATTAGACTGGTCCACAGACTAATTATTAGACTAGTTCAAAGAGTACTCAATAGTCCATAGACCAATTCATTGACTAGTCAATAGACAAAAAGTGCATAGACTACTTCTAGGTTAAAGTCTAGCAAATTGTCTAATATACTTCCTAGTCTATAACCTAGTCTTTGAGATATTCGATAGACTTGTCCACAGACTATACAATAGATTATTTAATGGTTTACAATAGATTATTTAATAGTTTACATACTAGCCTATATACTAGTTCTTGGACTAACCTAGTCTATTGGTCCAAGTATGAATCGGTAGAGTTTAAAGAGAAACCAATTGAACAGACCCTGGCGGATTTTAAAAAAAAACGGACCGTTGGATTTGGGTTTATTAAACCCAGAACGGACTATACTGTCAGAAAGGCCCCATCACAATGATGAGGATAGCCTTCTGATAGATGAAGAAACTGGTAGCCGCACCATCAGAGAGAAACAGAAGCCGCCAGTCGAAGATTGGGTAGTTCTTAGTATGTGCTCGTCTTAAGCTTCTCTGGCATGGGTAGACCTACCAGCACGGTCTGCATGAGTCATAACACATAAGCCCTTGCATCGTGTCAAGATGACTACCATTCGTTCAGGACAAACCAATAGACTAATCAAAAGACTCGTTAATAGTTGACGTGGTACTTCACTGCATGCGAACTGTCAGGTAGAGTTTAATAAACTCCGTTTTGACCAGTTAATAGACTATTAGTCCAAATGACTAGAACATTTAGTAGAATGGTGTAATCTAAAGACTAATTAATAGACTTGTGCTTAAACTGTCTCATAGACTAGTTCATAAACTTGTCAATGGAATAGTTCATAGACTGTCCTATAGAGAACAACAAAGCTTGTTTTATAACTTCACTTCTCGGACGTCCCTTGGAACGATTTGACATAGGGTCGAACCAAAGTACCAAGTAATCTGGTGGCCAGTTACAAGCACAACTATGTCCTGGTTGATCAGTTAGTTGTGGTTCTTACAGGATTCACAAGTAGCGGATAAGAAACTAATGTATAGTGTAATCTATACTTCGGATTATGTTCAGTGCAGTTGCCGAATGACAATAGATACCCAACAGAGAAGTGACTGTGGGAATAAGCGATACAGTTTGAACATACAGTTTGAATCTGGAGTGAATCTGTCATGTGTTGTTTCGAATGAATGTGAAGTGCAGGGTTGAAAATACCATTGCGGACTCTCTTGTGAAGTTAGGTTCTTCACGCAAGAGAGCATGCAGGTCCTATATGAGTTTGCGCAATGCAGAATGTCGACTGTAGTCACCTGTAGACAGGCAAGGATCATGTAGCCACTTTACAGCACACAGAGATACCAATCCCTTTTCTATATTCCGCGAACTTAACGTTAGTAATAACTGGCCACTGGTCTTTCGGACACCATGCAAGAAGACTGAACCGAGCAATGACTTCTGCAGGAGCTGCCAGGATAAAGAGGAATATGGGAGTATATCTGATCCTAGCAGATCATAGAATGGGTCTGCTAGGTAGCTATTTTCTGCAATACTTAATGGATCTATCGGAGGTTGCGGTTCCCTTTAGAAAACCAGAGTGATTAGGTCAAAGCGTACTATTAGGCTGACCGTTTTCTCTAGTTTCAGGTATCACAAAGGGATCAAAATACTGTACCCAAGTGTGTCCTCAGTTATGACATCGCTAGGATCACCTTCCTATCTAACCTAGTCTAGGGTTTAGTCTATGGTTTATTGTTTAGTGTATGTTTTAGTTTACAATGGACTACTTTATGTAAATATATGAACTAGTTCACTAAAAAAGATCTACATATGCTCTAACTTAGTCGTGGACTACATTGAAAAAAAAAGTGTTTAAAATTTAACATTTAATCTATAAGTGTTCCCACTTATCTACAAGTATTTCAAAAGATTAAGTTTCTAAAAACAAATTAATAACTACTAATAAAGTGTTGCTATTAGGAAACGTCTCTCTTTTTCTTTTTCTCTTCCATTCTAATCAAATTAGTAATTCAAACAATAAAATTTATAATGTATGTATAATAAAACACAAAAAAAAATAATTAAGTATTATTACAATATGGGTTAAAGATCGTTGACCACAAAGCAAACAAAAAAATGTTAATCAAATGTTCCATTCAGTAGTTGTTGCATTTTAAAACTATTAAACCAGAAAAAAGGTGTTCATTCGCTTTTTCAAATACCTCATTACAATTACTTGTGTTTAACTGATTTGATTGACTGACTGACTGATTGATGATGAATGAGTGATAAACCTTATTTGCAAGAAAGAAAAAAAACAAACCCAAGTCCCTACCTCAAGGTATTAAACATTGTTATAGGTTTCAATTTGACATACGAGACGTGTTAGGTTCATTAAGTTCGTCTGTCGTAATCGTAATCTATTAAATAATACAACTTGAGCTGTTGCTGTTGTTGTTGTTAATAATACGCAATGATTGTAATGTAATTAAAAGGGACAAAAAAATAGAAGATGAAGAAAAGAACAAGTATTAACTAAATAGAAAACTATTTAAAAAAAAATTAACAAGAATAACAATCAGCAATGAAAATACTTGTACGTGCCCCTTAAGCTGCCATTAGCAGTACGGGCTTTAACTTAAACAAAACTATTTATATATACTTTTTATAAATATCTATTATATTACAATTGTATTGAAAAACATTACTACAACAATAACAACAAAAATACGTGCTATATTGCCAGTTGCAAGCCAGACCATTTATGTATGCAACTGCTACTTAATTTAAGCGAGTGTTTTAAGGCACACCCTATCTTTTATAAAGCGGGTTAGTTCAGTTGATCGGTGGACTCGGTAATCGGTGTGGTATATCGTAATCTTTTTGAATTATACTAAATAGTTGGCTTTACAATCATTTCTAGTCGCCTTTTCAGTCATATCATCATTAGGACTTCTATGGTCTTTCTTAAAAATCTTTATTATCCGGAAAAGGAATCCAATATTTCATCTTCCACATTTGAACTCAAAAGCAGGGAACTTTAAACGTTCTCATATCATAAGAAATCTTATTATGATATTGTTGTATTTTATCTTTCTTAATGTCAAGAATTTTAGAACTAAATACCTTGTGTTAATAGACTTAAACTATTGTTCAACTAATCGCTTATATAACTCCTTGATAGTAATCGATCAGCTAAAGTAAGAAGAAAAATTAGATCGATGAAAACTGATCTGATAGGAATCATACAAATTTGAAAAATAATAATTTCTAGTTTCTTTATTATTACAAAAAGACGAGATTGTTACGATCTTAATCTATTTTAAAAAGATCTTCAATTACTGGCGATCTTCATTCCGAATAAAATAAAAAACGAATATTGTATTCGAAGAATGAGAAAAACTCATAAAGTGATCAATAAATGACGATCTTTACATTTTAATCACATTTACATTTACATCACAGGATTAAATCAAAACCAGTACAATAGTCATCGCTTTAAGAAGATCTTTACTAAATTCATTATAACATAGAAGAAAATCATAATTCAATTTGAATCACAAGAGGATACTCTTAAAAATTAATAGATTTTGAAAAGCAGGTAACACAACCATCAATTTCTTTATTACCAAAGATCCTAACGATTTATATTAAAAATAGAATAGAAAGAGTTGGTCATTATTCAGTGCATAGTTTGACAAAGTCGCAAAAAACTAATAAAAATTGAGGATCTTCTGAAATGATCGATTTAGACTAATATTGTAAAGTTCACGTTTATTACTTTCGAAGAACGTAGTAATATTATGAAAAGCAAAATCGACATATGATCTTTACAAAATTTGTAATGCAAATAAAGTACTTGATCAAATGATCTCCAAATTATCGATAATATAGCAGTTAGCTGATCTTCAAGTGATCTTTATAATCAAGATATTGAGTAAATATTCTCATATGAAATTAGTTTAATAATAAGTGATCTTTAACATAAAGAAAGTTAGCCTCACTTTAGACTGTAAGTACGATCTTTGCAAAGTAATTCAAAATTATATTTTGTTGTGTCAAAATTCGTCAGAAATCTTGAGGAGGGATGACGATACTACAACAGCAAAAGCCGAAGTGAAATGATTGGTTCAACTTATTGAAAACACTGTCTTAGATGTAATGATCTTCATATTAAAACTTCATCATCACTATGGAAGTTAGTTGATCTGCAAAGCCAAAAGCCGAAGTAAGTTGATCGAGATTTCGTATTAAAAATATAATCTTAGATGAAATGAATGATCTTCAAATAAATACTTCATCATCAGTCTTTAAGTGATCATATTGCCGTCATGAAATTGAGTAAATATTCTTTAAGTTAATCGATAGCAGACGATCTTAATAGAAATCTTTGATATCATGAGAGATCTCTTCGATGATATTAACTAAGTAAATTTTGAATAGAATAGAATTCATTATTGAATGACAATAACGCTGAATGTACGAAATTCTTCATGGAATCGCATGATAACTACAAATTTAATTCCTTATGATCGATGATATTCACCAAGCTTTCCTACACAAAAAGTTGATATCGAATATCATCATTATGATATTTACAAAATTGCACGATCGTAAAACTTCAGAGAGTAAAAACATTGAAGAGGGATAAACGATTATTATCAAGATTAGTTGATCGCTACATTATCTTTACGATCAAGAATTTATATTTGAATTCTCAAACTAGATACATCATGATCGATGATCTTCATTTAGTTTGCTTACACAAAAAATTGATGTGAGTTTAAAGTTGATCACTATGATATCGAATGATATTTACAAAATTGCTCGATCGTAAAAATCGAAAAAACTTTGAAGAGAGATAAACGATCACGATTAATACTTAATCGCGAGTGATCGACACATGATCTTTACGATCGCGAATTAATATTTGAATACTTTTGCCAAATTCAACAAAATCGAAAATCATGCAAAAACTATGAGAAAGGAAACCCGGAATCGAATGGTAACCAGAAATTTAATACTTCATGTTCGTTGATCTTCAGCAAATTTTGAGAGTTGATGAGAGTTTTGTTATTAAAAAAGTTTTAAGTTGATCATCATGTTATCGAAGATCATCATGTTATGGAAGATTATCATGCTATCGAAGATCATTATTATGATGATTACAAAATTGTTCGTGAATTACAATCAAAAAACTTTGCAAAACGCTCACCATTATTACTTCATCGCGAGTGTCAAAGTTAGTTGATCAACACATGATCTTTACTATCGAAAATTTATAATTGAATACGTAGACTGCTTTTGGCAAATTCATCAAAATCAAAAATTATGCAAAAACTTTGAGGAGGAAAAATCGGAATCGAATAATAACCACAAATTTTACACTTCATGATCGATGATCTTCAGCAAATTTTGCTAAGCAAAAAGTTGATCACAGTTTTGTTATTAAAAAAGTTTAAAGTCGATCATCCATCGTGTTATCGAAGATCATCATGTTATCTAAGATCATCATGTTATCGAAGATTATTATGTTATCAAAGATCATCTGTTATCGAACATCATTATAATGATGTTTACAGAATTGTTCGTAAATTCAATCAGAAAACTTGAAAAAAACTTTGAAAAGGGATCACCATTAATAATACATCATCGCAAGTGTCAAAACTAGTTGATCGACACATGATCTTTACGATCGTGATTTCATAGTGAATATTTAGATTGTCTTGACCAAATTCATCAAGAATCGCCTATGAAAATCGTGCAAAAACTATGAGGAAAGAAGACAATACTTTGACTTAAATTTTCGAAGTGAATTGATCACCATACGATCTTCCCAACTATAATTCTAGATTAAATGATCATTACGATTAAAAGAAACCCGATTGACATCAAATTTAGCATTTAAATAAAGATAAACTTTGATGTCTTAAGATTGCAACCACAATATTGAAAATAACATTACATAAGAGACCATTAGGAAACTATTACCGTAATACCACAGTCGACTTTTAACTGGAAAAATTACCACATAATTAAATTAACACCACAGCACAGCTGAATAGCAAATAGGTTTTTGTTTTTTTGCTGACTTCAACTACAAATATATACACACAGAGCTGCACCAGGTGATTAAGTTGTTTTAACTTGAGGTTTAATTGTAATTGTAGACATTTTATCTCCTACTTAAAAATAACAAATATCCCCCTATAAAAGAATGTTGCCATAAAAAAAACAAAAACCTAATGGAATTTCAAATGAAGTTAAGCTTTGGTTTAACATAATCGGGTAGTAAAAGAAGAAGGGAAAGTTTTCCAAGTGGAAATGCATTTGTTTGTTAAAATATATAACAAATATTAACATGTGCTTAACTGTTCCTAACATGCCCTTTTACTTTTGTTTTCTTTCTTCTTCAAAAGATTCTCTTTTTTTCTAGCAGTTTCTGTTTGGAAAGTGTTTGTTATTCGATTGAATGGGAGAAGGTGTTTTTTTTTTTGAAATTTTATTTTTGCTAGTAGAACTCACAATTTTATTATTTTTATTGCTCTTTATACTTGTATTCTTTATAGATTTTTTTTAAATATTTACATTTCATTATATTGTTTCTTTTGTTCTATAAATGTCTGTATCATTCTTTTATTTTATCGTTATTACGATTTTATTTTGTATGCATAATAATTATGCAAATTAATGCTTGAAAGATATGCGAAAAAATAAGATGTTTTGTGGTTTATAATATACGAGGATTACTAGGGGAATTGTGGTTAAAACCATGTTCAAGATATTTGTGGAACCAGATTGTTATCTTCAACTTAACACTAAATTGTCGAACTACATGAGCATTTGAATTCAATTAAAGATCACAGTTTGCTTCTCTTTTTGAACTAATCTGGGAAATCTTCAAATTAGGGATTGGGGACGAACTCTAGGGAGTGCCGAAGTACCGCACGATTCTAAAACAATACCTGCTCTAGTAATATAAGTTTAAAGATTGCCGATTGTAAGAACCACCGAATTCTTCTTACACTCGTAACTAACACTCGTAATCAAGAACCACCGAATTCTTCTTGACTTTGTGTATTAATGCTAATAGAAATCAAAAACCTCCAAATACTTATTGACTTCGTGTAGTATTTATGGTTGTATTCTAAGTCGAAATCAAAAATCTCCGAATTCCTCTTGACTTTGTGTAGTATTTGCGATTGTATTCTTAATCGAAATCAAGAACCTCCGAATATGTATTGACTTCGTATAGCACTTACGATTGTATCCATAGTCGAACTAAAGAATATGCGAATACTTCTTGACTTTGTGTAGTAATTGAGATTGTATTCTTAGTCGAACTCGAGAATATCCGAATACTTCTTGATTTCGTATAGTATTTGAGATTGTATTCTTAGTCGAAATCAAGAACCTCAGAATTTCTCTTGACTTCGTGAAGTTCATTTCTTTAGCTGCGCAGATTAAACAACTAATCGTAGAACGAGTAGACACTGAAACAGAAACTTCGTCAGAAAACGGCTATAAAATTTCTTTCTTTCACTTGTCAAGCTAACGCCGTCAACAACGCCGAATAATCATTGTCCAACGATCACCTCCCGAATAACCATCGTTCAACGATCGCTTCACGAATAATCGTCGTTGAACGATCACTTTCCGAACAATCATCGTTCAATGATCACTTCCCAAATAAGCATCATTCAACGATCACCTCTCGAATAGTCACCATTCAATGATCGCCTCGCGAATAACCTTCGTTCAACCCCCGAATAGCATCGTACACTTAAGTAGACCATAAGTAGTTTTAGGAAGCAGACCTTTGAACCGAACCTGGACAGACTGAGTCATATCTCAGCTGGAAAAACAAAAAGCAAGAATGATTTTTAATCGATTATTATAACACAAAAAGAATTGAATTCTTGTTTTGGTTTTCCGAAACCAACATCATTCAGCATCTTTTTCGCTAAGAACATATAACAAGTATGCTGTTCAAGCGATAATTAGGGCGATCTGATTAAATTTAATCACGACCATAGTTAAAGTAATTTTGAATCCTTATTAAAGTTTTAAAAATGAAGTAAAACTTACAGATCAACGATAGCGATCGATTGTCTTGATAGAACAAACTCTTGTAATGATTTCTTATTAGATGAGAAATTTTCAAGAAAGAATAAAAATATGAAAGCATATTTAGAGATCGGAGAATATATTGGAGTAAAAACTGAAGGCTTTGGCTTTCTTTAATAAGGAATTCTAATCATGATCAAGAGACATTGAAAGATAAAATCGCAGTAACATATACAAGAGGACTCCAGAGATATTGCCTGGAGACATGTTGGTATAACACTCTCAAATACTTATTTAATAAGGAATGCTCTCTTAATCGTGATCAAATGATCAAAGGAAATCCAATCTAGGATATCTAGACTGAACAGATCTTATCAGCATTCTTTTGCATAACACAATCTTTAGATAAACACAATGACAATATGATATCTGGTCTATTCTGAATAATATACTCCCTGGGAGTTTGTTTCCTTTCCAATCAAAATTTCTAAAAAAGTTGTTACTGGCCTCCATCAAACGGGAACAATTCCAAGGACAGAAGTGAGTTGACTCTCTTGTCGACTGCTAACCAAAGATACAAGCCGTTGCAAAATAATTGGCGGCGTCGGCGCAACCATTTTTGGACGGCAGCGCCGTTTTATCATAGAAAATACCGGTGGCGGCTTAGTGATCAGTTCAATTTAACTATTTCTTTAGAATTTAAATGCATAAGCGTTTACCTAATCGAATCCAAAATGTGCTTGATTTAAGCTCAATTTGTACTTGATTTTGGATTTAAAAATATTTCAACAAAAATGAAAATAATTGTTCGTCCTCATGACGAAGAAAAGAACATCTCTTTTCTTTTAGTCCAAGGAATGGTCTATCGATGTTTTAAATAACAGTGAATCTATCCAGGATTGATGTGAATAGTATTGAATCGTTGGTTCGTGTCTTAGATTGTCCCATGGGTTCGTCGAGGCGTATTCGAGTACAGTGAATCACAAACGGGACCAGTTCCAACGACAGAAGTGAGTTGACACTCCTGTCGATTGCCAACCAATCGTACAAGCCGATGCAAAATTATTGGCGGCGTCGGCGCAACCACTTTTGGTCGACAGCAGCGTTTGATCATATCAGATACCGGCGGCGGCTTAATGATCAGTTCAATTTAACTATTTTTTCAGAAATTAAACGCATAAGCATTTACCTAATCGTAACCTAAATGTGAATTATATGTTTGGATGTAAATCAATGTATTTTTAAGTTAAATAAGAATTGGAATTGAATTAAGTAAGAAATGCAATTGATTTACCTAAGAAATTAGGAAAATAATCATGTCGCTTTCTATCGAAATTTAAAATTGATTAAAAATTGTCCTCTACCAGTAAAGATCTGACTTTCTTATTACAGACCAGTGGTATATGAACGTTTGTCAGTAAGAATACCTTTATATCTATGACTAAAGACTAGCCTATGGACTAGTATATTAACTAGTTCATTGACTGGTTTTTAGAGTTGGTTATTGATAAATTTCAGTTCTAACAAAAAAAACATAAAGAGTACCCTTTGTATACTGAAATAATTTTAGGAAATTATTAATGAAAACAAAACTATTAATAAATATACTGGGGAAATATGTAATTTACATAATAAAATACAAAACAAATCATCATTTAGATGAGTTTGCAATAAAGTAGCAATTTAAATTCAAACATAATTAATTTGTCAATTTCAATAACGGTAATAAGAAATGAAATTTTAATTTATAACTTCATTAAGATAAACAAAACAAAATCGAGAAATATCTAGAAACAAATAAAAACAGCTGTTTATAATAATCATAAGTTAATCTTAAAGGTTTGGAATTGTCAAATGTCAATTTCTATGACAACTTCTAGTATTAAAAATGTTTCAATAATTCTTAAAATAAATAAACATTTTAAACAGTTTCATTACTTGCAAACACTTTATGCAAAAGGAGAGTAAAGAAACAACAAGTACATGGTACATCATCAGTGTCAATAAACGATTCCTACGCATCATTTAAAGTCAATGGACAGAGGAAATACTGTAAACACAGTCTAGCAGTTTTACATAGAACACAAGATAAATTTTCCGTTAAATTAAGCACTTTGTCAAGTTAGATAAAGATAGAGAAATTATCATCATGTTTGGTTTTCTTTGCAAAAAAGAACAAAAAAATTAACAGCACAGAGCAAAAACTTAGTAAACACCTTAAGTAAATACCCAATAAACTAGCATTATAATTTGCTTCGAATTTAAAATGACCACCCTGTTAGTAACTAACTACTGTTTAAAATCAAACTATTTGTTTATATTCTATTTATTTTAAATATCTGCACAGTTGTTGCTGCTATTCAGTTGCAGCTGTAGAACGAACAAACGACCGACCTCTGTCTGCAATCATTGTAATGATCATGAGTTAATAGTTGTTTTAGTTTTTTCACCCATAAACAAGTGTGTGGGAGTTGCATCTACTACATTAAACATTACTATGATGATGTTATATACATATGTGTGTGTATGTAGTTGAGTATTTTGTTTGACTAAATAAACAAATAATAAACATAGAAAATCACAACAATCTACACTTCCACAAAACTGCATACTACAACAACAAAGATTAACCACACACAGAATAATGAAAGAGTAGAGGAGTTTGCATCTGATTTGCCAGTCATATAGTCAGTCAGGCTGCTTGTCTAGTTGACTCGTTGGATGCAGATCAGGTATGGAAACATTTGTATTATTGTAATTTGTTTCTACTTACTTTTGCATTTCTAAGCTATGAACTAGGCAATAGACTAGTGTTTGTGTCAATCCATAGACTAGTCTAAAGACTAATCAATAAACTCGTCAATAGACATGTCCATAAACTAGTCAAAAGTCTAGTCCATAGACTGGTCCATAGTCTAGTCCATATACTAGTCAATAGACTAGTCCATAGACTAGTTAGTAGTCTAGTCCATAAACTAGTCAATAGACTAGTCGGAAGTTTAGCACATAAACTTGTCAATGAACTAGTCAATATATAGTCCATAATATATAGAGTAGTCTATAGACTAGTCCATAGATTAGTTAATACAATAGTTCATAAACTAGTCTATTGTCTAGTGCATAGTCTATAAACTAGTCAATAGACTAGTCGGTAGTCTAGCCCATATACTTGTCAATGAAAGAGTCAATATCTAGTCCATAATATATAGACTAGTCCACAGGTAAGTCAATAGAATAGTCCACAGACTAGTCCATAAAATAGTCGGTAGTAGAGCCCATTATCTTGTCAATAGTCAAGTTCATAGACTTGTCCATAGATTAGTCAATAGTCTAGTCAATAGAATTGTCCATAGATTAATTAATAGTCTAGTTTATAAACTAGTCAAAAGGCTACTTCCTGCAGTATTCAATAGTTAGTCCATATACTAGTCCACAGCCAATAGACTGAACATCGATTGCTTTTCATGAACACCTGTCGTATTGGCCTATTTCACGTTGGTCTTTTTCAATCATTAGGTAAGCTTCTTTGAGATTCACCACCTCTTCTCTTGCTATGAGTCAAGCTTAATATAATCCCTAGAAAGTAGGCAATCACTGATTAAAGCCTATAGAAGCGGTGGACCCAACATCAGGCGAAAACACCCTATTAATGCTATAAGGAATATCATGTCCCTACAAACATTCTCATCATCTAAAAGACTAACCCCAGTGCATACCTGGAACTCTAAAAATGGCCTAGCCGCACTGATAGAGAATCTGTTGTTTCGGCAACAGCATTAAATGGTGATTGGTGATTCGAACGCACAGTTCTATAATTAATTAATAGACTTATTTAAGTGCCCACAAGGACCAACTGTGATAAGTTAAGGATAACTTAGGTTGAACTCCAACACACTCAACCATGAAGGAAATCGCTCTGAGAGTCAACCTACTCCACCGAAACTTTAATCAACACTCCATTCTTCCTTCCGAAATCTAATCATATACAACTCAGGATTCCTCTCATTAGATACAAATATCACTCAAACATAAAGAAGAATCGTTTCAGAGTCTCAACCATCGACACTTCCACCATCACTGCGTTCTTTCTTTCCACATCTCATTAGATAGAACTCAGGATTCCTCCGTCCATTAGATACAAGTATCCAATGGTATATCTCTGTCCAACACATTTCCAATCTTTGCATTATTAGCTCAACTTATTGAGAAACCATGAAAAAGTTCTGCAGGCAACTGACCCCCCTCCCCGTATTGCCAGATTATGGAGAGCTCAGTAGTTAATAGACTAGTCCATATAGTAGGTAATAAGCTAGTCCATGGACTAGTCAGTTGTCTAGAGCATAGACTAGTCTATATGAAATAGTCCACAGACTCAATAGTATAGTTAATTGACTATGTTTATAGGCTGTTGTAGTCTAGTCCAGAGAATAGTTCGTTTCACATTCTAGTTCATATTAAAGACCAGTAAATAGACTAGTATGTGGACTAGACTATTGGTCCACATACTAGTCAATAGTTTAGTCCACAGTCTAGTCCATAGACTAGGGAATTGTCTTGTCCATAGACTAGTCAATAGTATACACCACAGACTAGCCATTGGTCTAGTCCAAAACAGTCTAGAATCGTCTTAACTCAAGACAATAGTCTACTCAACATACTAGTCAATGGTCTACTCCATAGATTAGTCCATAAAATAGTTAATAAACTAGTCCATAGAATAGTTAATAGACTTCACCCCTAGGGTATAACATAGAATTCTCAGCGGACTACTTAATTATTTTAAATTTCCAAACTTTTCCATCCCTGATGCCCACAGATAACGACGTTTTTGTGGCCAGAGTTTAATGACGGAAAATGTGATACAAACAAAAAGTTGTAGATAAAAAAATAAAATAAACTTTTTTCATAACAATATAAAAAACCAGATTTAAATATTTGATTCTTTGTTAATATTTTTAGTTTTGTTTCTGGATACAATATTATGGAATATATGGAAGTACATATATTTTTGTTGTTGTTGTTATTGTGGTTTTCATAAGTATGAGACATATTTCCTGTGTATTGCTGTTGCTACAGCTTACATTATGACATTGATGTGGTTGATGATAATTGTGATGAGAGTTTGGAGGTGTGGTGCACTCCTCTGGTTGGCTTGTTTTACACCCGAGTATAATGAACTTTTTTTTTCTTATTCTTCTTCTTTCTCTTTAATCATGATTTAAGAGTTTCAAATATTTTCTGTTTCTGTTTTATTATAATCGGATAAGTTTAACATGAATTTAATTTGTTATGAATCATTGATTATGGTTTTGAAGATGTTGGTTTGAATAAAGTAATTTGTTTTTTTATATCCTTGGAATTTCATTTGTCACAAACAACTTTTTGTTCGGTCTAAACAATTCTTATTCTAATATCCTAAACTCTCTCTATAAAGAACATCCATTTAGCATAGATTTCTTTTAAAATATAATTTCAAGAATTTAAACTATTTAACCCTGCAAATTATCTCATCCCTGTGTTAAATACTTAATGTGCAATAATTACTTTTCCAACAGATTAAATGACAAAGTTACATTAAACAGATTGTTTTCCATAAATTTTTAATACTCTTAAGCATTTTTAAAGAAAATTAATGCCCTCACTGTCTAGTCCGGAGACTGCTGCTGCAGCAGCCGGACAACAAAGAAAACTGACGTTAAACAGTCTTAAACAGCAGCGTATAAAATTAAAAGTTTACATCATCATTATTAAAGTAAAAAATCTTATAATTTATAAATTATTTTTGGTTTTTAACTGTCATTGTCATCTCCCCCCCCCCGGGGCGGATTTCCTTGATGACAGAGGTCATGGATGGTAAAATTGGTACGATGGTACTTTTTTTGATACAATTTGATGTGCAACAGTACCGTGATACTCCCGAGTCTTATACTTTCAGAGGCTTATAATTTTATAACATCATATGGGTACCAGCCCACTCGGGAGTAGTCGGTAACGAAAGAGCAAATGTAATAGCTTTAAAGGGAAGGGAGCTCAAGGCAGTTAAACTGACGAACGAAAAACCATTCGACGCAACAAAAGCTGAACTAAAAATATGGGTAAGAGAATCCCATATATAATAATGAAACAGTGGGTAGAACCACGAAAATCCTATGGGGGACCCTGATGAGAGCAAGACGAAAAATCTCCTCAAATGAGCAAGTCTGAAGTTAGTATGATAGTACATATTCTGAGTGGACACACTCAGCACATTTATGCAAAATTGGACGTTCGGATTCAAACGTATGTAGAGTATGTGGAGAGGACAGTGAAACTCTGGAGCACTTTCTTTGCCACTGCCAGGCATTCGTCGAAGTTAGATCCAAGTGTCTTGGAAGTGATGTTATTCCGAAAATAACATTCCTGACTAACACTGATTGGAATATTCTTAGGGATTACGTTCAAGGAACTGAGTTTCTGAACACTGAAAAACAATTCATTCAGTTCCTATCAACCTAACCTAAGTACTTTGAGATCCAAAAAATACTCTCTGAAATATTTTTTGATACTGAAACAAAATCTCTTTTTCAATTCCGGCTAGTCTTTGGTATAATTTGACTAGGGTCTAACCAGAGAACTACGGGTGGCTAGTTGCCCGCCGGACTATGTCATTGCTGGTCTGTTGGTTGAGGTTCCTTCGAGATCCTCGTAGTGACTGTGGATTAAACCCAAATTCGAGGGAAGTTAAGTGGCGGTTATAGGACTGATGTAAGGTCACTTCACTTCCGGCTAGTCCTTGGTATGATTTGACTGGGGTCTAACCTGAGAACTACGGGTGGCTAGTTGTCACGGGATCCTCGTAGTGGCTGTGGTTTAAACCCAAATTCGCGGGAAGAGTAAGTGGCGGTTAAAGGACTGATGTAAGGTCACTTCACATTCGGCTAGTCCTTGGTATGATTTGACTGGGGTCTAACCAGAGAACTTCGGGTGGCTAGTTGCCCGCAGGACTGGTCAGTTAGTTCAGGTTTCTTTGGGATCCTCGTAGTGGCTGTGGTTTAAACCCAAATTCGCGGGAAGAGTAAGTGGCGGTTAAAGGACTGATGTAAGGTAAAGTCAATATTTCAGGATAAGTTCGGTGATGTTGCCGAAGACAACAGATACCCCACAGAGGAGCGGATGTGGGACTAAGCGTTGGAAATGGGTTGGTGTCAATTGTATATGATACGGGATGATTGTAGAGACCTTACCCTACCCGTATACTTAAATAAGTTTCTCTTATGAGTGTGTCGGATAAATGAGAGGTGTGCTGGGTTGAATGAAAGATATCTTGTGCTGAAATTTTCACACTATCTTCCTGTATAACTAGAAGGAACTATAGGCTACTTTTTATGTTAAAATTTCAGAGGGCCCATATTAAGAATATAGTAAATCAGTATATCTAAGATAATATAACAGTTAGTCTTCAAATATTGCCGGAGCAACTTTAGTATCAAACATGATTAATTAGGATAAACATTGGAGGGATTAGCATTAACGTGGGCGTGGCACCTCCCATATAGATTATATACAAAAATTCGTTTATCTTAGAAACTATTACAGTTAGAATTTGAAAAATTGACACAAGTATTATACATCTGAACATTTTTTAAAATAGAAAAATTCTTTGGGTACATGAAGAACTGGGTATAGCTAGTCTTCTATATAAAATTTATTTGCTTAACTTTTTTAAACAAAATCTTTTCAAGAATTGTTAATAACACATAATAAAATTTTCTCTTTGGTATTTTTATAATTATTTTTTATAAATGCATTACATTGCATTTTTTCTGAAGTCCACCACATTTTTTATTATTTTATTCTTTTTTGTTTTTTTGTCTGTAATGTAAAACTTTAAGCCGCCTGCCATTATCCATTTTTTACAGTTTTTTTCAACAAATACGATTATTTACGCTCTTTTTGTTAAGCTTAAAAGTCAAAAAATGAAAGTCCAAAAAAAGGGGGTGCTGCATTTGCTGCTGCTTGCTTTACAATTGTTCTTTTGTAATTAATCTACCAAAAAATACAAAAATAAAATGAAAATCGCAATATGCAAAACATGAAATAAAATCCTAATGCATGTGCAAACCTTTTTTATGCGGATATTATTTACACAGAGTCGGGAAATATAAACCACCCTTGTCGTACAGTGAAAGAAAACTTTTACATATATGAATATTCGATCAATTTCCTGGTTTGAATTCAAGAACTCTGGTTAGCATAAATATTTGATTTCTTAAAGTTAACACAAGTCAGAGCACAATTGTAGGATATAGCAATCGGATCGAATCGGTGTTCATATATGATACTATTTCGAACGTCGGATGTACTTAGCTTCTCGATTAGTTTAAATTTTAGTTTTAATCCCAATTTAATAGTTTCAACAGCAGAAATCAATATAGTCCCAATATAGACCCCCGAGGGCATGTCACCTTGCTTAGCTTAGTATTAATCTTAGGTCGAACTAATAAACCACATAATCTGTTACAACGGGTGGCCACCAATTGCCTGCAGGACATTGTCCCGGCTGGTAATATGTTCTTTTGGGATTCACGTAGTGGCTATGGTTTAAAACCAAATTTGTGGAAAGAGAAAATGACGTTTGAAATACTGATGTACCATCAGCTGAGCTTCTCAATTAGTTTAATCATAGGTCTATATATAGCCCTTAGGTAGAGTCCCAATTTAGTAGCTTCAACAGTAAGAATAAATAAAGACCCAATATAGACCCCCGAGGGCATGTTACCTCGAAGAAAGACCCCACCTTAGTATGATTGCAAATAGGAATACTTTGACATGGGGTCGTACCAAAGAACCACATAATCTAGTAATACGGTTGCCAGTAGCCGGCAGAACTTTGTCCTGGCTGATAGCAGATTCCTTCGTCATTCACCGTGTGGCTGTAATTTAAATCCAAATTCATGAGAAGAGAAATTTTCGGTTAAAAGACTGATGTATGGTAATCTATAATCCGGGATAAGTTCGATACTGTTTGCGCAATGACAACAGATACCCCACAGAGAATTCTCGAGGTAAGCGGAAGTGATGTTTTCTCATCTCAGAAGTTGAGCAATGATTAAGATTAGATAGAACGTGTACTTGTACATGGACCGGCAGAATCAGTAAATGAACAGTAAATTTTTTTAGCTTCAGCTTCGTCTGGAGATTACTTAGAAGATCTTTACGAAACCCTAGTAGTAATCGGATCAAATTTATTAACAAATCTCTAGGGGAAGATAGTCGCTTAACTTTCTTGTGTTATTCCATATATTGAAGTCAAATTATGAAGAATTATTTCAAAATTGATTTTGGAAAACTCAAGTGGGAGGCAGCCAAGTAGTGCTCCCTCTTCTAAAAGTATGAAGTGATCCTCGTCAAAAGATCATTTAAAAGATGTATACGAAGTCCAAACAGTAAATTAAGCTAAATTCATTCATAAGCTAAATACATTCTCTTAATTCAAATATTTGCCTTTATAAAGGCCAGCAGGGGACCAGATATTATTAAGATTGAGTTTCCTCAACAAAAGTCAAGGGGAAACTGGATTTCAAATAACACTGGGTTTTCTCTAAAGTTTTCTCAACAAAATAGTGAAGATCCCTATTAAACCAGAGATAAGTTCGTCATTAGCACCCGATTAAATTACTACAGAAGGAAAGCTTTACATTTGGGACATTATACTCTAAATGTTTTCGGAATCATGTAATATGGAAGATGAACTTTTTCTTATTCAAATTGCTTTCAAATCCAACAGGTCTTACAGATCTTGATTGTGTTTGAGAAGTGATGAAATGTTGTAGAATCGGAATGAGTCTTTTTAAACTTTGTTTCGTGCAATATCGATTTTGGTAACAGAAAAGTTCTCTGAACTTTAGACTTTTGAAAATTGAGCTTTTAAGGGAATGAAGTTGTAAAGTAGATTGTAATTTTAAAAGAACTTATTGATAGAAATTATCAGCAAACGACTGACCAATAGATCGATTTCGAGAACCGATAAAATAACGTTAAAATTCGTTTAAACAATTAAGTGGAACATCGTAAATATCGTTCTTTATAGACTTATGCTTCGAACAGAATGGAGGGAAGATAATAGAGAATGATAAGGAATGTTCCTGATATATCAATCGTTTTCAATAGGTCGATCGAATAATGTGAAATCGAACTATATGGGAGGAAGATACTAGAGGATTAAATTGAAGGATCCTGATATATTAATCGTTTTCAATAGGTTGATCGAATAATGTGAAATCGAACTATATGGGAGGAAGATAGTAGAGGATGAAATTGAAGGATCCTGATATATGAAACTTTTTCAATAGTGATCAAATAATGTGGAATCGAGATGGTAAACAAAAACAAAGAAGAAGTTGAATTCAGTTCAGTTACCAAATCCAAAAGGGAAATTTCAAAATATTGTAAACTTCCTTCTGAAAACTTTTTCTCTATCGAACAATAGGCCAGAAAGAAAGGAGAGTACAGGAGGTACCGATCGAAACACAGTTAACGGAATTTAGGTGAAAAATTCATACTGAGTCTTTGAGACTGGGCCGATCCTGTTTAGAGGACTGAATCGACGCTATATTAATCACCCCTCTGTCAATTAAGGTGGATTTTGAACTTTAATTGATAGAACCTAAAAGTAAACAACTGACAAGATAAACTTGAAAATAGGAGTTAGTAACTTAAATTAACTTGAATCAAAATTTCCCTCTACCCTGATCATTATTAATCACCCCTCTATCACCAATAGAAGTGAAAATTTTGTTCCCTTGAAATTTTCATTTCCCTCGAAGAGAAAATTGCTAACGTAAACTTGTTGTGAACAATTCATTCACAATAGTTGATTTTGTATGGAACAGCTGATCGATGTTTACAAAATTCCATCAACAAATTTCAAAACAGGGAAATTTTTTCACGACCTTAAAGTTAGTGAAGGAAAAAAATGAAAAGGGAACATATTTCACGTGAAATAATGAATGTTTTCCTAACAAACTGGAAAACGTATTCCTTCCCCCTTTTCGAAATATTTACTTTTTAAAACAACCCTTTTTTTGGAAAACAAATCTCTGTTTGTCTATGCCCTAAAGTTAACTCTACTTAAAGTGTCCACTTACTTTGTCCATTGACTGTATAATGTCATTTGAAAAGGATTTTTTTATTATTATTATGTACAAGTAGCCAAACTTGTATAATTTTAAAAGTTTTAGCTCATGTAGGCAAATATCATTATATTCATTTGCGTGTTTTGTATGTCTTCCTTCGGATTTTTTTTTAAGCAAAATTTTTAGAGTGGGTGTCGCGCAAAGGCATGTTAATCTATGCAAAAATGTGGTAGTTAAACCCTTAAAGCCGTTTTTAAAAACTCGTCAAGAGTGTCAATAATGTCTGGCCTAACGAGAGAAAGAGAGACGAAGAAGGCAATGAAATAACAACAAAATATGCCTTCACATAGATATAAACGAATGACATTTTACAGTTGGGAAATTACTAACATGGAGGACATGTGGGAATTGTCTGTAATAATAATGTATGGAGGACATAAAGCCTTTGCAATTATGTTTGTGAAAAAACGTGCAAAATTTCACTTTTTCCACTATATTACTTATTATTAGAAGGGTTTTAAAGCCGTGTCTCTGCAACAAATGTCGAAACATGTCTCCCCTATGTTTTGACATTCAAGAGAAATGCAAATTTTATAACACGCAATTATACAAGTTAAAACATTCTGGAAAAAACAGAGAACTGTTGAAATGCCCAAAGGTTATAAATTTTATTACATTGCATTTGAATTGTGTTGTTAAGCCGCCATGTTTAGAGGCATTTTTTGTTTCTTCGAATTTTATGTTTTTTATTTTAGATTAATTACTTCAATATAATCCTTAAATTGAAGTAATAAAACCTTTTTGACTGAAAATATAGGTATGAGCGACACGTTATTCCACTGTTGGTTAGAGTGTTAAATAGAAAACTTAACAACGGAAATTATATGCAAAGTGTTAAAAAGGAATTTTGATCTTTATTAAAGGAAATGAATAATGGCTGCATGTGGTGGTTAATTGTAAAGTTTGTAATAGTTTAAGGGGGAAGAGACGAAATTGGGTTGTTATGATTGCAAAAAAATCTTTTAGGAAAATCCAATAAAATCCAAAGACTAACGAGCAAACGCATAAGTTCGAGGATCAATTCAAAGATGTGGAAGTCTATAGTGTAGTCTATAGTACAGTCTTTAGTGTATTCTATAGTCTGGTGTCTAGTCTAGTCTATAGTCTAGTCTATAGTCTAGTCTATAGTCTAGTCTATAGTCTAGTCTATAGTCTAGTCTATAGTCTAGTCTATAGTCTAGTCTATAGTCTAGTCTATAGTCTAGTCTATAGTCTAGTCTATAGTTTAGTCTATAGTCTAGTCTATAGTCTAGTCAATAGTCTAGTCTATAGCCTAGCCTGTAGCCTACTCTATTGCCTAATCTAAGCTTACTTTGTAGTCTATAGCCTAGTCTTTAATCTAGTCTATAGTCTAGTTTATAATATAGTATTTTGTCTTATTACATTGTATGTAACAAATTGCCTTATATCTTCTAATAATTTTATGTTAAGCACAATAGACAAATTGTTTTACTTCAAATCTTAAAATAAACGATAACTGAAGTACATTTCCTTAAAACTATTAGCAGACAGACATAGAAAAAAGCCCAAACATATCAAAAGTTGAACGTAGTCGTACGTAGTTCGTCTTTTCCACATATGGTATTTATATCATCCTACAGGTTTTGCGTAGTCACGACGACAATGAAATAAGTTTATTTTTTTTTTTATTCGAAATAAAACCCTTTCTTAAAAGATACTTGTAAAAGATTAAGGAAATTGTTTGTTATGAATAAAAAGTGTATTTTTTCATTTGAAATGAAAGAAAAGAAAAAAGTTAAATAGAGCCTATTACAAAAAAATAAATATGTCAATCAAAAATTTAGTAACATTTGTACATATGTGTGGGTTTATATTATAAAAGTGTATTGAAATTTTATTGAAATTATTTGTAAAATTTATAAAGAGATTTTATATTTTAGTTTTTTTTTTTAATTCTTCAGATGATCAATTGTTGTTTTTACTTACTAAATTGTAGAATTTTCTATAAGATTTTCATGATTAAACTTACCTAAAAAGAAAAGAAACAAATGAAAATTATTATTAATTTAATTAAAAAAATTTTATTTTTATAAAAGAAAATAGATTTTTTTTAAACTATAAAGTATAAATATAGTATATATATAGTTTTTCTTAGAAAGAAAAGAAAAACGCCTTAAGTTTCTTTTTTGCATTTTTTTACAATATATATTTTTATTGATTAAACTATTATTGAATAATATACAATAAGAAGTTCATGTGTGTGTTAATAAAAAAAAAAACAATATAAAATATTTTATGAATAAGAAAAAAAGAAACAGGAAAATGTAACAAAAAACAATATTTGTAGGTTGATATCTAATAAAGAAACTAATAAGAGTTTACACTAAGTACTAAAATATAATATAACAATCTAAAAGCTACTTTTAAGAAATTTATTTAATAAGTTTCGTTTCAGTAACAAATAAACTATAATTAAATAGCAAAAGAGATCTTTTAAAAAAGATCTCATTAAAATATTTTTGGCTAGTGTGAACGCATTATCATTATCATCATGATCATTATTTCTTGCGAATTAAAAGGAAACAAAATCATTTATGTTCGTATAGAAAAAAAAACTAGTTTATAAATGCTGGTTTTATTTTTTATTAATTTGAACGTTAAATATCAATACAAATAACTGTATGATTATAAAATGTTTAATTAATATAATAAGAAAAAAAGTAATAATTAAAAATATTTAATTTTTAACATAAAATTAAGAAAATATATAAAACAAAATCTGTGCTAAATATCAAATGAAATAAAGTAAAATGTCAATATCAAGGCGAATTATAGCGAATAGTTAAAGACAAATCAAAATCTTGATAGAATTTAAATTCACAAAGGTCTGATCTATTAACTAATTTATTCACTAGTCTATGAACTAGTTTATTCGCTAGTCTATGAACTAGTTTATTCACTAGTCTACTGCCTAGTCTACTAAGTCGTCTATTGACTAGTCTATGGACTAGTCTATTGACTAGTGTCTTGACTAGTGTATTGACAAGCCTATTGAGAGTTCTATGGACTAGTTTACTGACTATTTTATGGATAAGTCTATTAACTAGTCTATTGGCAAGATAGCTTTACTCATTACTCTACTGACTAGTCTATGGATAATTCTATTGCCTAGTCTATTGGCTAGTATACGGACTATTTTATTGACTAGTATATGGACTGGTTTATTGAATAGTCTAGTAGCTAGTCTATTGACTAGTCGATGTTTAGATTAGTCTATGGACTAGTTTATTGATTACTCTATAAACTAATCAACTGACTAGTATTCAAACGAATCTGTTGAATACTCAACTATCTAATCTATGAACTAGTCTATTGATTAGTCTACTGACTAGTCTATTGTATAATATATGAACTAATCTATAGACTAGTGTATTTACTGGTCTATTAACTAATCTATTGAATACTCTATGAACTAGTCTTTTGAATTGTCTATGGACTAGACCATTGTCTAATCTATGGACTAGTTTATTGAAAAATCTATGGAGTAGCCAACGTTCTAGTCTAATCATTAAACTATTGAGATGTCTATGGACATGTCTATTGAAAAGTCTTTTGACTAGTCTATTGACTAGTCTCTTGTCTAATCTATGAAATACTCTATTGACGAATCTATGGACTAGTTAATTGACAAGTCTATGGACTGGTGTATTGACTAGCCTATGGGCTAGTCTGTTGACTAGTTCATTGAATACTCAACTCTGTAATCTGTGAATTAGTCTATTGATTAATCTATTGTCTAATCTTTGGACTAGTCTATTGAACTAGTCTATTGTTGGACTAATCTATTGATTAGTCTATTGAATTATCTATGAACTAGTCTGTTGACTAGTATACGAACTAGTCTATTGAATATTCTATGAACTAGTTTATGGTCTAGCCTATTGTGTAATCCATAAACTAGTGTATTGACTAGTCTATGACGTAATCTGTGGACTAGTCTATTGACTTGTCTAAGGAACAGTCTAGTCAAGTCCCAGTCTATAAACTAGTCTATTGGCTAGTTTATTCTTTAGTCTACTGATTGGTCTATTGACTACTTTGAATTAGTCTATTAACTAATCCATAGACTAATCTATTAACTATTAATTTTTTTTGCCAAGACTATGGATCTGTCATTGGTTCATGGTGTATTGGATAATTTTTGAATGGTTTTGTATATAAATTAAAACTATAACGAATACTCCCTAAACTTTTCGCCATTAATTTCACCTTGTACTCAATTCGCTGTAAACAAACTAAATGCAACAATGATCTCTTTAAATGTCATGTATAAATAGATTCGCCTTGCATGTCATTTTATTAAATTCGCCGCCCATTTTTAACAACCATGATTAATTTCATTGTTAAGGTTGCCGCCGCCAGTTATTTTTCGCTTTATACATTTTTTTTAATTATAGCAAAAAAAAATAATAATTTATAAATATTTATAGCAAAATAATGTGTTTTTTTTTTTTTTTTTTTTTAATTAGAGAGTTAATAAAACAAACCAAAATTTGTGTTGCAGCAATTTGCAAAAAAAAACTACATTAAATTTATAAAAAAAAATATATTGTCAATATTAATAATTGTTGTTTCTATTTGATTGCTTTACTCATTATTTTAGCAATTGTTGTAGTTGTTGTTATTATTGCTTTGAATTTTTCTAGAAAAAAGTTAACCGTTGTTGGGGTTTCTTTTTTTTTCTTTGAAATAAATTTTTGATACACGTTTTTTTTGTTTACTTTAAAAAGACCAACAACAATAATAATAAAATATATTCCTGTTACTTTTTCTCACTTTATTTTTGTTTGTGTTTGTGTTTTGTTTTCTGCTCTTTGTCATAATTACTCTCACACATAAATTTGTCTTGTTATTTTTTGCATATTTATTTTGTTGTTATATATTTGTGTGAACATATGTTTAACGGCAGAAAGACAGCAAATTTTTTTCGTAAGATACACTGAGCAAAAAAAAATTAAAGTAAATTTTAAATGAGTCATTCATTATTATGATATTTATAGAAATTTAGTAGTTAATAAAGTCCAATATAAAATTGAATGATTCAGAAATCAGATCGGCGTACATAACAATCCAAACGTTATTAATGAAAAAATTTACGATTGAAGTTTAATATAACAAAAGTAGATTCATATCTTTACATTATTAAACAAAACTGAGTTATCAATTAGAGTTTTTAATTTTCTGAGTGTATTTTTTTATAAATCGCTGTATGTGTATTTTAATAGTTTATAATTTAACAAACTATTAAATAATTTGTCTGTTATTTCTAAATAATGTTGGTGTTTAAATTATTTTCCTTCTTATTTCAACACTATTATTCATACACACTCCCTTCACAGTGTGGAATTTGCAAAGAAACGAAAAAATAACATGTGCAGAAATGTAAAGTAATTTAGCTACACTGAAAGAAAAAGAAGAATGATTTTAGTAATAAGAATCTTAAGCGAAAAATAATTCAGAGTTTAGCTTTTATGACCACAACAACTTTTGATTGATAAAAGTTTTAACTTGCAAATTTTTTAATATCTTCTTTGCATTTTTTTTACTTTTTATTATTAATTAATCTGTTTTTGTTTTAAATTAGTTTAATTAAATGTTTTTTTTTTCGAAAAAGATGTAGAAAAACTTGTTTCTTTTAAAAGATTTTTTTCTAAAATGTTTAATTTTGATTTGTTTATTTCTAATATTTTGCAGACGGATTAGACAAGTGATTATATATTTTAGAATAACATGTCGTATCTATTATCTTTCTTTAATTAGAGACTAATTAGTCAAAATTGCTGAGTAAACATAGAGCAACAGATAAATTGTATATTAAACATTCACAATTTTAAACTTTGGAAGAAAGACAGTTTCTCCTTATTATTCTCAAACTCTCAAAGGTTATCGGGCATCTCCTACCAAGTTCTTCCGCAGGTGGGCAGATAGGGAAAAGTAAAAGACATTTTGTATTCTTCCAACTAAATTACGGATCTTCAGACTCATGAGTCATTTGTCTACATTATCCCCCGGGGGCATGTTAGATTGATGAAAGTCCCCAACTAGGTGTGAATGAAATTTCTTTATTTATGGATAAGTTCGGTGCTATGATACAGGATAAATGTATGGGTATACGGATCTCATCAGGGGTAAACCGGTCGCGTAGTTGGAAGCCGGTATATGTTGGGAAATTGTCAGGTTAATATTCAATGGTTGCCTGTCATCACGTAGAGTTTTCTTTATGATTATGTGAATGAAACTGAAATGAATTACTGATTTAGTATACCTTTTTACGCTTTGGGGATACACAATATATATTGATACATGCTACGCGACTAATTGCCGGGGAAATTCCTACAGCATTCGTCACATAGATCAGTTCATAAGAGAGGGATTATAACCCATTTTGTTGGGAATTTCGGACTACCAAATATGTCTCTTGATTTCACCTGATGTTGGGGTCGGGGAGACCGACTATTGACTTTAGACCAATGATTACATTTTTCTTTGTCGGGGTATGCATTGGGCTTGAGCCTATGCTGCCTGTCATTCCGCAACGAGATTAAATAGCCGTCAAGGCAGGTTTTCACGTGAAGCCCCGACAATCATTTGACTTTTTTATCGTTAGATTGAAGCAAAGTACTACTATGCCAGCATTCCTAAAGGAGCTTGAAACTTTAAACAATTTAAGCTTTAGAGAAATCACAATAGCCTCATCGACTCTAAATCATCTTATAGCCAAGTTTTTAACCACCAATTTCAGGACATTGCTAAAAAGGTATGCAAATACAAATAAAATCGATCCGCACCAGATAATCATATAAAAGTTTTGTTAGCAAAAGTAAGGGCGTCTGAAAGAAACATCTATCAGCGATTTGAGGGTCCCAACCTAATCCCAACAAATTAAAGTAAAGTGGATTGTAGTGAAGGTAAACGACAGCACAATCAAGTCTTGAAAAATACAAACCCTTCCTTAAATGGAGACTTTTGCCGAAATCCTGCCTCATGAGTAATCAAGCACACCCCAACTTTGATATGGACTTCTAAAAAATCTCTGCCATTGTGAAGTAAAAATGCCAAGAAAGTATATGCAGTATATAGCTCTCTTTGTCCGCCAGTCAAAATTCCCGAAACCATTGTGGTGTGAGGGGAGAACTATACTTTGAAATAGTGATTCGGGTTCTGACACTGAATTCTTAAATGATCAGACCAATAATGAAGAATTATTTTCCGGAAGTTTGTTCCCTTTTTGCGTGCTTTAGATATAGGAAAGGGCACAAGCTTCCAGGAAATGTATCATTTAAAATAGGCCCGTATAACAACACTCTTCTTCGTCCTCTTCTATGGCAACTATAATCTTCTAAAATACGGTCTCAGCCAAGCATTATATGTATTAAATTAAGTATCTTTTCTGAATTCTGTGACTAATCGGGATAAAGTCATGTATTGAGAAAGCAAATCAATCTTTGAAAAGATCTTATCTAAATAGTTAAAAAAATGACATTACTTTCATCTTTAGCATTCAACAATATAAAGCTTGCTATCCTACAGCCAAATTTTCGAAAGACCTGTAGGTACCATGGAAACCATTATCATATTAAGTATTTTCCACAAAATAGATGTGACACTTTAATTGGCAATTTTAAAAATCGATATGGAACTTAAGTTGTAGTAAAAGTCCCCCACCTTAAAGTACTCCAAACGGTTAAAACTCAATTTCTTAGACGATTTACCCATTTTTGTCTTTCTGATTGTCTATCTGTCTGTCCCTACATTCAAACAATTGTTCATGACTTCCGTCGGATTTGATTTAAGAGAATTTTCTTTACCCAAACTTGTGCACAGAAATTCCCTTTTTAATAGATGTCAATGCGGAAAATTCTTCGTTGACTATTTTTCATTGAACTTCAACTTTTAACTCTAAATATAAATCAAAAAAACATTTTGATTCACTTTGCAAAAAAAAATTACTTAAAAAAATCGAACAAACTTCTTCCTAAATCGTTGGCATTAAGTTTGCATTTTGAAACATTTATTTTGTGTTCCCAAATCGCACACATGTGGAGTGCAATTTGACAAAATGTAAATGGCACTTGGCAAAGACTTATTGAGGACAAAAAGATAAATAATAAAACAAATGCATAAAATCACAAAACACACATTTTCATTTCAATATAATGTTCCCGAAAAATTGCATCAGCAGCAGTTGCATTAGCAGCAGTTGCATTAGCAGCAGTTGTGAAAAAAATCACAACAGACGTGTTCAAGTAGTTTATTTAGGTGGTATTTTGGGTTTGATTTCCTGAAAATTTTTATTTTTAAATACAGGCACATATACATATACTGTTGATGAAACAACAGGGGTCTAAACACCACTTTAGGAGGACAATTTTGCTGTTAATCAATGATTTTAAATAAAAGATAATTTAACCTAAAACAATTGATTACTTTTAAATCATGTGCAATCTTAATATCATTTATTTAATCCTATTTTATAAGGGTTGTTTTAATATTTTTTCTAGACTTTTCCCGTAACATTTTGCCAAATATTTTCTCAACTGATTAATATCAATTGTCAACATGTCTTTCGATTAAAAGTGTGAAGTGATCAATCCACAATTTTGGCTTTTGTAAATTACTTGCGCAACTGTTCAATTTGTTAAATTTTATTTAACACGTGTATGTTACTGAGAGTGCGCTCACGTAACATCTGTTTTAAAGGAAATTTTGTGGTTAAAATAAATATATTTGTCCCAAATATAAAATAAAATTATTTTGCAACAAAAAAGTTTTACTTACATATTGTATGATTTATTATAAATATCACAAATTTGGAATGAGATTACTTACCTAGAAAGAAAAAAAAAGGAAATTAATTATAAAAATCTTTACGAAAGTAATTAAAATATCTTAAATCTAAATGAAGAATAAGTTTAAACAATAAGAAAAACAATAGACTACAAAGAATACAGTTGCAGTACAGCTTATAGTACTTAATATATACTGGACTTTAGTCGGAATTCCACAGAAGATTGTCTAAAATAAAGACTAAACTCTAGTCACACTATAGATTTGACTATATATTATACTATAGACTATATTATAAACTAAACTATAGACTGATTAAATTAAAGACTAGACTATAAACCACACTATAGACCCGACTTTAGACTTGACTATAGACTAGACTATAGACTAGACTATAGACTAGACTATAGACTAGACTATAGACTAGACTATAGACTAGACGATATACTGAATTTTTAGAATATAGACTAGACTATAGAGTAGACCAATGACTAGACTAGACTACAGACTATACTATAGACTACACAATAGACAAGATTATAGACTATAGACTAGACAATAGACTGCACTATTGACTAGATTATAGGCTAGACTATAGAGTAGACCATAGACTAGACTGTATACTATAGAGTAGACTAGACTATAGACTAGGCTATAGGTTAGACCATAGATTAGACTATAGACTAGAATATAGACTAGACTATAGACTAGACTATAGACTAGACTATAGACTAGACTATAGACTAGACTATAGACTAGACTATAGACTAGACTATAGACTAGAATATAAACTAGACTATAAACTAGACTATAGACTACACTATAGACTAGACAATAGACTAGACTATAGACTACACTATAGACTAGACTATAGACTACACTATAGACTAGACTATAGACTACACTATAGACTAAACTATAGACTAGCCTATAGACTAGCCTATAGACTAGCCTATAGACTAGCCTATAGACTAGCCTATAGACTAGACTACAGACTAGCCTATAGACTAGCCTATAGACAAGCCTATAGACCAGCCTATAGACTAGACTATAGTCCTGACTATAGACTAGACTATAGTCCTGACTATAGACTAGACTATAGTCTGACTATAGACTAGACTATAGTCCTGACTATAGACTAGACTATAGTCCTGACTATAGACTAGACTACATTCCTGAATATAGACTAGACTATAGTCCTGACTATAGACTAGGAGTAAAAAAATCCTACTATAGACTAGACTCTAAAATAGTCCTCACTGTACAGTAGAATATAGTCTGATTATATATAGTTCTGATAATAGACTATACTATAGTTCTGGCTATAGACTAGACAGTAGTCCTGACTTTAGACTGTAGTCCTGACTATAGATTATAGTCCTGACTATAGATTATAGTCCTGACTATAGACTGTAGTCCTGACTATAGACTGTAGTCCTGACTATAGACTGTAGTCATGACTATATACTATAGTCCTGACTATATACTATAGTCCTGACTATATACTATAGTCCTGACTATATACTATAGTCCTGACTATATACTATAGTCCTGACTATATACTATAGTCCTGACTATATACTATAGTCCTGACTATATACTATAGTCCTGACTATATACTATAGTCCTGACTATATACTATAGTCCTGACTATAGACTATAGTCCTGACTATATACTATAGTCCTGACTATATACTATAGTCCTGACTATAGACTATAGTCCCTGACTATATACTATAGTCCTGACTATATACTATAGTCCTGACTATATACTATAGTCCTGACTATATACTATAGTCCTGACTATATACTATAGTCCTGACTATATACTATAGTCCTGACTATAGATTATAGTCCTGACTATAGACTATAATCCTGACTATAGACTATAGTCTTGACTATAGACTATAGTCCTGACTATAGACTATAGCCCTGACTATGGACTATAGTCCTGACTTTAGACTATAGCCCTGACTATAGACTAGAGTCCTGACTATAGACTATAGTCCTGACTATAGACTATAGTCCTGACTATAGACTATAGTCCTGACTATAGACTATATTCCGGAATATGGATATAGTCCTGACTATAGACTATAGTACTTACTACAGACTAGACTATAGTTCAGACTTTAATTTAGTTTATAATCTAAACTAGAGATGAGACCACAGCCCAGGCTAAATAGACAGTGGTGTAGAGCACCCAAATGTCAGAAATTTGCAAGTAATCTGATCTATTTGATTTATATTAACAAATCCAAGCCTTAAAATATTTAACGATTCCTTATTAGAATTCCAGATTTTGTATCTATTTCTAAATCGGCAACTTTGTAAATTAAAACATTCTCACTGTGACATGTAGATGTCAAGTTAAACATTGAATTAAGGTGTGCACGTTAAGATTAATGTAACAAATGTTTTCAGATCAAATTATAAAGCATCAAATGAAAATCAATTAGACAGAAAACAGAAATGAAAACTGAATCATAAAATAGATATAAAAAATATTAGAAAATGTGTTAACCTTTGAAAATTTCAAAATTTGTTAAAAGGTAAACCTTCCCCATAAAGGTTTTACCGTTTTATAACATATAAGTTTCTTAAATCCTTATTCCCAGCTGCAAGTTGGAGTCATTGTCAGTGTCATTTAAATTTTGTGATCTTGTTGTTAAATAAACAATAATAATTTTTTTAAAAACAATTTTCTTCTTTTTTCGCAAGAATACTAGATGTGAATATTAATTTTTTTCAAAACAACACCATCGTATAAAACAATTTGCTAAGAATAGTACAAGTTTAGCATAAATAATTAATCAATGAATATAAAATCAAGAGCCTAACAATGGAACTACAACACAAAAGTGTGGGAGAGTGTTGAAAAGAGAAAAAAAAGAATCAATGAAAAATAATTCAATCGCCATAATAATTTAAAATGAAATAAATCTTTTTTATAAATCAAACATAAAGACATAATAAAATGCATATGATGACCATATTTAAAAAGTCGAGAAAAGTTTTAATAACTTTTCATGGTTAAATTAAGGACATTTTAATGGCAGTTAAGAGTTTTTTTTTTTTTTTTGTCTTTTCAACTAAAATTTCATAGAATTACAATAAAATACAGCAACAACAACAACAGCAAACAAAAGAACAAAACTGAAATGATTGCATGTTAATGATTGAATTGAATAAATTGAAATTGTTGGCTCGTGCACACAATTTTACAATTTTAAGCAATGTTTTGTGTATTTTGCTTTATGGTCGGTCTCGTTAGACTATTCTAGTATAAAATTTTTCATATTTGGCCGGTTATTGAACCAGGGCATACAAAAAGTTTCTTTAGATGCATATACATATGTATGTTATTAAATGCAATAGCATTTCCTGGTATACAATTTGTTTGAGCATGTAATCTTAAGTTCTTTTTACTTAAAAACTGTTTAAAGTTTTTATTAAAAATATTCATTTTAATAACTTCAATTAATTAAAAAATTAAAACTGCAACATGGTTTTGATGAATGTAACGACAGTCCGTTTGCCTGACTGTGTTAAAAATCATGTTCAAAAATTCTTCTTTGTTTAAATACCCTACAACAATAATGATTGGACTATAGTCTAGTTTATAGTCGAGTCTATAGTCTAGTCTATAGTCTAGTCTATAGTCTAGTCCATAGTCTAGTCTATGGTCTAGTCTATAGTCTAGTCTATAGTCTAGTCTATAGTCTAGTCCATAGTCTAGTCTATGGTCTAGTCTATTGTCTAGTCTATAAACTAGTCCAAAGTCTAGTCTATAGTCTAGTCTATAGTCTAGTCTATAGTCAAGTCTATAGTCAAGACTATAGTCTAGTCTATAGTCTAGTCTATAGTCTAGTCTATAGTCTAGTCTATAGTCTAGTCTATAGTCTAGTCTAGTCTAGTCTAGTCTATAGTCTAGTCTTTAGTCTAGTCTATAGTCTAGTCTATAGTCTAGTCTATAGTCTAGTCTATAGTCTAGTCTATAGTCAAGTCTATAGTCAAGTCTATAGTCTAGTCTATAGTTTAGTCTATAGTCTGGTCTATAGTCTAGTCTATAGTCTAGTCTATAGAGTAGTCTATAGAGTAGTCTATGGTATAGTCTATAGTCTAGTCTATAGAGTAGTCTATAGTCTAGTCTATAGAGTATTCTATAGTCTAGTCTATACTCTAGTCTATAGTCTAGTCTATATTCCAGTATAATCTAGTATATAGTCTAGTCTATAGCCTAGTCTATAGTCTAGTCTATAGCCTAGTCTATAGTCTTGTGTATAGTCTAGTCTATAGTCTTTTCTATAGTCTAGTCTATAGTCCAGTCTATAGTCTAGTCTATAGTCTAGTTTATAGGCAAGCCTATAGTGTAGTCTATGGTCTAGTATATAGTCTTGCCTAATATTTAGTCTACAGTCTAGTCTGTCAGGACTATAGTCTATAGTCAGGCCTACAGTCTAGTTAATAACCTGGGCTTTAGTTCAATCGATAGTAAGGACTAATATAGTCTTCATACTACAGACAGTTTATAATCTGGACTGTAGACTGTACTGGACTAGCTTACAACAGTGACTATAGGTTATACAATCATTTGGAATCGTTTTGGACCCACAACCATACTTTCATGTTTGTTCTTTTGTATTAAACACATACTCCTTAAGAATCTTACTTAAGTACTGTAGCAGTGAGTAAGTGAATCAGTAGATCTTGTCTGGCGTTCTTTTGTCTATATAAAATATTTTTTATTTTGTTTTTAATAAATGAATTAATTAAACGCTTGACTGCCTGTTGATATATGAACTTAAGCTTTATTTTAATCATAATTATCATAAACATCATGATCGTTAAAGATCTTGGTAAACAGATATTGTGAAATAAAGAAGAATTGTTTTGTTGTATAAATATGTATTTTTGGGAGGCTACGTTTTAAAAATAAAAACTCAAGATGAATATAAATAAATCGTATAATTAATCAAAGTGACTTTAATTGTCTTCAACTATTCTTAAAGAGGGTTAATATTTATGTTTTAAAATAAAAAAAAATTAATTACAATGAAATTGTTTGCTAACCTCCTTAAAACACACTTAATCAAATACAGAAAAATTAAAAAAAAACAAACAATAAGTCATTAAAGACCTAAATATTTGTTTTCTTAGAATTACACTAACATTTCCTTTAGGGCATTATTTTTAATGTCCTTTTTTTCGTGGTAAATAATGTGAAAATGTTAGTTAAAAAAGGACAATAAACTTTTTTTACACATTTTCATTGTTATTTTTATACGTTGTTTGATTGTAAAAACAAAAAAACAAGTACAAACTATCCGGTCACGCGATATTTAAATTTTTTTCTATATTTACAGAAACAAAGATAATGTGTTGTTGCTGTTGTTGATGGCTAAATATTTATACTAGTATTTAATTTAAAACGTCAAAAGAACAATGAACTTTTTGCAAAATAGAAGCGAAAAAAATTTAATTGTAAAAGTTAAAATTATTTTAGTAATTAAAGAATTGGGGGTTTATTAAAATAAAACAAAGGTCTTTAGTATGGTCTAAAGTCTGGACTATACATATAGTCTTTACAATAGTCAAGAAACTTATGTTCTATAATTTTGATATTCTAGTTTATAGTCTAGACTATATTCTAGACTGTAGTCTAGTCTATAGGCTGGCATAAAGTCTAGTCTATTGTCTAGTCAATAGTCTAGTCTATAGTCTAATCTAAAGGCTAGTCTTTAGTCTAGTCTATAGTCTAATATATAGGCTACTCTTTAGTCTAGTCTATAGTCTAGCATATAGTCTAGTCACTAGTCTAGTCTACAGTCTAGTCTACAGTCTAGTCTATAGTCTAGTCTACAGTCTAGTCTACAGTCTAGTCTATAGTCTAGTCTATAGTCCAGTCTAAAGTCTAGTCCAGTCTATAGTCTAGTCTAAAGTCTAGTCTATAGTCTAGTATATAGTCTAGTCTATAGTCTAGTCTATAGTCTAGTCTATAGTCTGGTCTATAGTCTAGTCTAGTCTATAGTCTAGTCTATATTCTAGTCTATAGTCAGGTCTATAGTCTAGTCTATAGTCTAGT
>NC_060952.1:85259963-85277867 GCF_022045245.1 Lucilia cuprina | reverse complement strand
ATAGTCTAGTCTATAGTCTAGTCTATAGTCTAGTCTATAGTCTAGTCTATAGTCTAGTCTATAGTCTAATCTGTAGTCTAGTCTATAGTCTAGTCTATAGTCTAGTCTGGACTATTGTTTAGTCTATAGTCTGACTATTCTGTGGAACGTAGTATACACTATAGTTTCGTTTATAGTTTATAGTTTAAAACAAAGTCTCTAATATAGTCTATTACCAAATTTCTTATAGGGTCTTTGTAAATTTTCACGTTTTAAACTACTAATTTGTACCGAAAAAGATAACAACAATAAAAACGAATTATTTTTAAAGAAATATTATTTACCGAGTAGGTGTTTGTATCGGCAATAAGACAAAAAACTAAAAACAATTTTTTAAATAAATCAGCTCAGAAAAAAGACATTGAAATCCCCTCAAACATTGATCGATCAATGATTCAAAATCTCTGTTAATGTCTGTCACTTTAAATAACAGTTGTTTAAAAAGCCACAAACTAATTTAAAGAAATTATTTTGTATTTATTTATTTTTTTTTAACTCTTCTTGTAAAACTAATCATGACCATATTTAGTTTATTTTATTTTATATGAAGAAAAAAATATATAATAGTTATAATAGTTGTTGTTATCAAACAAATTGAAAGTGAATTTGTATACAACAACTTTGAATTATCTGAGACCATAAATGGTTGTCTGTTACCCAACCAATAATTGAGAGTTAGTGCAAAAAAAAACGAGATATATATATGTTATAAACATGAATTAAAAGAAGCAGAAAGAAATAAATTATAAACCAAAAAATATTGGCAATTTTTTATAAGATTTAACAAACATTTATTTATTTACAGATAATAATGATGATAATAATAATTTGCAAAGTCAATGAACACTTGAATTAACTGTGTAGTTGTCTGTCTGTCTGTTCGAAATTTTAAGTTTTTTTTTATTTGGCGACATACATTTTTTTTTTGCTGTTCGCAAGATAAAATTTATTTATATGACCATTTAAAGATCATAAAAATGTTTTTTTTACTAACTACTCCACAATCAGCACATTTGTTTGTAACGAACGACAAGATAGATAGTCATTACTAAAAGTATGCAAGTTGTAAAAAGTTAATTTTAATATTTGTAATTTAAAGAACAAAAACTTGAACTTAATTGTTTAAAGGGCCTTGAAAACCATTAAAAATGGAAGATCATTTAAAAATATATTTTCTTGTTTTTTTTTATATTTTTTTTTTTTTTTTTTTAATTGTAAGAGAACATTTTGAGAAAGTAATTTGGTTTTAATTAAAATTAATGAGGATTTTAATAAAGAACTTTTTTTTAAATGATGACTTTGGTATAAAAGTAAAATATGGAAAGGAATGTGAAAAAATATCTTTGAGTCGGTTGCGAAGAGTTCAACTCTTCAAAATGCTGAATTTTTTTTATAATTTCAATTTCGCCCCCCAAAACCGAAAATTTTTCATACAAAATATAGAAACTAGAAAAAGGAAAGTAGTAAAAAAACAGAAGCTCTATAGTCTAGTCTATAGTCTAGTCTATAGTCTAGTCTATAGTCTAGTCTATAGTCTAGTCTATAGTCTAGTCTATAGTCTAGTCTATAGTCTAGTCTATAGTCTAGTCTATAGTCTAGTGTAAAGTCTAGTCTATAGTCTAGTCTATAGTCTAGTCTATAGTCTAGTCTATAGTCTAGTCTATAGTCTAGTCTATATTGTCTAGTCTATAGTCTAGTCTATATTCTAGTCTGTAGTCTGGTCTATAGTCTAGTCTACAGTCTAGTCTTAAGTCTAGTCTATAGTCTGGTCTATAGTCTAGTCTATAGTCTAGTCTATAGTCTAGTCTATAGTCTAGTCTTTAGTCTAGTCTATAGTATAGTCTATAGTCTAGTCTACTCTTTGGTTTGTAGTCTAGACAATTAGTTCATAATCATGAACTATTAGTCCATAGTCTGGACTTATACTCTATAGTCTGGACAATAGAATAGTCTATAGTTTTTGTCTATAGTCTAGTCTACTCTTTGGTTTATAGTTTAGACAATTAGTTCATAGTCATGAACTATTAGTCCATAGTCTGGACTTATACTCTATAGTCTGGACAATTAGTCTATAGTCTGGACTATAGAATAGTCTATAATCTTAACTATAGTTAAGTCTATAATCTTGACTATAATTTAGTTGACTAAACTAAAAACTAGACAGTAGTCTATGCTATAAAGTACTATACATTATTCTCTAGTCTTAAGTCTAGCCTTAGTCCAGTGTAGTCAAATTAATCACTTAAAAATCACTTGTTCTATTCCTTTACCATAAAATCTAATTTTTTACATATTTCTTATAACTTCTAATTATTACTTTATAACCCCCTTTGCAGTTCAAGTATGTTGTGGTTTGTATAAATAAATTTAATAACTGAAATAAAATAATAAATTCCCTTTTCTAAAGGATCATTATGTGAACACTTCATTTGAAAAGTGTTTTAATGAGTCATATATTTTATATATGGAAATAATAGTGTCGACAAACAACCAGACAGAAATGCTTAATGACAAAATTACACTTCAAAAAAAAGGGGTTTACTAAAAACAAGACTAAAAAGCCAGAACTACCAGCCCAACATTAAAAGGTAGAGACAGTCAGTCACTCAGTCTCAGAGTAGCATGTGTTTGTTGTCAGTCATGTTATAGAACAACAAAGTTGCAAAACGACCATCTTTTTTTTCTAGTTTATTCCTTTCTATATAACAGGAAAGTTATAAAAAAAATCAAAACTGTTTTGGACAAAAAAATGTGTTTACAGACAAAAAAAAATGTTGTTTTTGTGGTAAATACGAGGGTAGTTTTTGTTTTACATAATATAATATTTATTTAATTATTATAAGGTTTTTAAAAAGGTTTCTTTATTTCCTTTTTGATATAGAGCGTTTGGGAAGTGCTTATTAAAGGAACATTTTTAAGGCTTTATTGTGAAAATGGATAACATGGCAATATATTTGAAGGAGATCGGAGAATGAAATCAACTTCATTCGACCAGAATTACATTGATTCGAAAAGAGTAGAGTCGACTTGATTAGACTAAAATTCAATTATCTTTACTCGATTGGAATAATGTTAACTTGGTTCTACTAGAATATAATCAACTTGAATCGACTCAAATAGAATCTATATGATTCGACTAAAACAAAAGCAATTTAGTTCGACTAGAATAGAATCTAATTGATTCGACAAGACTAAATACGTTGGAATAGAATCAACTTTATTCGACTAGAAGAGAGACGACTTGATACGACTAGAATGAAATTAAATTGAATCGACTAGAATCGTCAATCGATTTGAGAATATTTAACTTGGTTCGACTAGAATAGAGACAACTAGAATAGAATTAACTCTATTCAATTAAAAAAGAGTCGACTTGATTCGTTTAGAATAGAGTCGACTTGTTTCTATTAGAATGAAATAAACTTTCTTCACCTAGGGTTTAAGTACATCGATTCGCCTAAAATAACACCAACTTGATTCGACTAGAAAAAGCCGAATTTATTTTATTTAATTTGACTAGAATAATATAAACTTGATTTTACTAGAATATATTTAGACTAGAATAGAGTTGACTTGATTTGACTAGAATAGAGTCGAATTGATTCGATTAGAATAGAGTCGAATTGATTCGACTAGAGTAGAGTCGAATTGATTTGACTAGAATAGAGTCGAATTGATTCGACTAGAATAGAGTCGAATTGATTCGACTAGAATACAGTCGAATTGATTCGACTAGAATAGAGTCGAATTGATTCGACTAGAATAGAGTCGAATTGATTCGACTAGAATAGAGTCGAATTTATTCGACTAGAATAGAATCGAATTGATTCGACTAGAATAGAGTCGAATTGATTCGACTAGAATAGAGTCGAATTGATTCGATTAGAATAGAGTCGAATTGATTCGACTAGAATCGAGTCGAATTGATTCGACTAGAATAGAGTCGACTTGATTCAACTAGAATAAAGTCGACTTAATTCGACTAGAATAGAGTCGACATGATCCTACTAGAATAGAGTCGACATGATCCTACTAGAATAGATTCGACTTAATCCTACTAGAATTGTCCAGTTGATTCGGCTAGAATAGAGTCGACTTGATTCGACTAGAATAGAATCGACATGATTCGACTAGAATAGAGTCGACTTGATTTAACTAAAAAGAGAGTGCACTTTATTATTAGAATAGAGTCGAATTGATTCGACTAGAATAGAGTCGAATTGATTCGACTAGAATAGAGTCGAATTGATTCGACTAGAATAGAGTCGACTTAATTCGACTAGAATAGAATTGACATGTTTCGACTACAATAGAGTCGACATGATTCGACTAGAATAGAGTCGAATTAATTCGACTAGAATAGAATCGATTTGATTCGACTAGAATAGAATCGATTTGATTCGACTAGAATAGTCGACTTGATTCGACTAGAATAGAGTGTACTTTATTATTTAAATAGAGTCGAATTGATTTGACTAAAATAACATTAATTTCATTAGAGTCCGATTTATTCGACTAGAATGAAGTGAACTTGGTGCGGCTAAAGTATTAAAATCTTGTTTCGACAAAAATGATAAAGTTTCATTCATTAGAATACAATCATCTTTTCACGATCAGAGCCGAGTTAAATTGTGAGTGACTAGAACAGATTCGAGAAGAATAGAGTCGACGTTATTCGACTTGCATAAAGTGAACTAAATTCATTTTAATGTAGAGTAAAACTACATCCTACATTTATAACTATTAAACATGAAAACCCCCACGACAAGTCATGCATATGTACTTAAGACTATATTTTGATCATGTTTAAAATTAACTACTCAATGCAAGAAAATCACAATCATTCATTCACTCACTCTGCGAGATTTAGTGAGTGAGTGTATCTGCACGACTTATGCGTGGATCCTCTATAAATTTAAACATGACAAATGACTAAATTTAATCACCATAATAAAAGAAATAAGAAACTAAAGGCGAATTAAAAAAAGTAAAGAGGTTTTAATGTTTTCCCAAAGGAGCTAATGATATTTAGCTCTAAACAGCTAGAATTATTTAACACATTTAATTTAGAAAAAAAACGTAAAAAAATACTCCAGACTAAAGTTAAACATTTCTTTGTTTCCTCTACAATAGTTCCTTGTTCGCCAAGTCGTCGCAAAACAAATAATGTGGGTTTATTTATTATTATTAACTGAAAGGAAGGCAGAATAATAAAGGAGTATATTTTAGACTTTAAAATAAATAAAGAGGAAAAACAATTCCATTCATGATGTTAATTTTTATATTTAAATAAAAAATCAGTAGGCTTGCTTAGTACCAAGAAAACTTCTTGTCTTTTTTAAAAAGTTAAAAAAATAAAAAAAAATGTATTTAACAAGTTTTACCTTCCTTCCTTTCTTTTTAAATTTATTAAAATCAACAAGAAAAAGGTGTGTAATGAAAGATTGCATTGAACTTAAATTTTTCGGAAAAAAAAACAAAAAGTTTCACATTCAAATGACAACCACACCGAAAAAGATTTCAAGAAATTAATGATGTGTTATGGTAGAATTTTTAAAAGTTATAGTAGTTGGATATGTATGAACATGAAAAATGATCCTGATACATTTTGCTTTAAAGTTTTAAATATATTAAAAACTTAAAAAACATTTTTAGAAGTAATGAAGTAAACTTTTTTTAAAAACTTAGTTTAATGCATTACTTATGGATAAACTTAGTTTAAACTTGAAACAAAATCGTACGTAGAATTGATTGATTCAACTAGAATAAATTCAATCAGAATCGTCTATAACAAAGAAATTCAACCAGAACATAGATAGTTTGATTCGACGAATATAACAGATTTTTATTCCACTACATTTAATATTATTCGATTAGAAAAGTTTCAATCGGATTTGACTGAAAAAGAATCGATCTGATTCGACTGAGTTGACTTGAATCGACTAAAATAGTTTCGACATAATTTGACAAGAATAGTGTTGAGTTTATTCGACTGAAATAGTGCCGACTTTATTCGACGAGAATGGAAGCGACTTTATTTGACGAGAATGGAAGCAACTTTATTTGAAGAGAATGAAGTCGACTTTGTTCGACTAGAATAATATCGAAATTATTAGACTAGAATAAGTTCGACTTTGTTCGACTGAAATAGTGCCGTCTTTATTTGATTAGAATGCAGTGGAATTTATTCGACTAGAACAGAATCAGATATTGTCGAATTTTTTCGACTAGAATAAGTTCGACATTATTCGATTAGAATAAATTAGACTTTGTTCGACGAGAATAGTGTTGACTTTGTTCGACGACATTAGAATCGACTTTGTTTAACTAAAATAGTGTCGACTATGTTAGACTACTTAAGAGTCGATTTAATTTGACTACATTAGAGTCGACTAGAATAAAGTCAACTAAATTAGACAAAAATAGTTTCGACTTAGTTTAACCAAAAAAGAATCGACTTTATTCGACGACAGTGCAGTCGACTTTATTCGACGAGAATGTAGTCGACTTTGTACAACTAGAATAAGTTCGACTTTGTTCTACTAGAATACTGTTGACTTTGTTTGACTTCATTTGAGTCGATTTTATTTGACTAGAATAGAGTCGTCTTTATTTGACTAAAATGGAGTCGATTTTATTCGACGATAATGAACACGATTTTGTTGAACTAGAATAGTGTGTTGACTTTGTTCGACAACATTTAGAATCGATTTTATTTGACTAGAATAATGCCGACCTAGTTCGACTACTTGAAAGTCGACTTTTTTCGACTATATAAAAATCGACATTTTCGTTTAGAATAGAGTGGATTTAAGTTATTCCATCAGAATAGAATCAACTTTATTTTATTATAATATATTCTATATTATTCGACTAGAATAGATTCAATATTATTCGGCTAGAATAGACTCTATATTATTCGACTAGAATGGAGTCGAAATTTTTCGATTTTTCGACTAAACTTCGAATTAACTATAATAGATTTGACATTATTCGACTAAATTAGGTTCGCTTTTATTCAACTAGAATGATTCGACAAGAATAGACTAAAATAGAATCCATAACATTCGACTAGAAAAAAGTCAACTTCATTCGATTGAAATAAAGTAAATATTTTTCGACTAAAATTCTAATAAACTAGTAAATATTTGATATTATTCGATTAGAGAAGTCAACTTTATTCGGGTTGTATTTGAATTTAATTTATCAGTTCAAAATCGACTAAAATAGATTCGAATTTATTTGACTGTCATAGAGAGAATTAATTAGGATCGCTGCTTTTAGACTAGTTTCGACATGGTTATTAAGAGTCAAATACTAAAAATTGACTTAAATCGACTAGAACTGAGTTGTCTTCATGCGATGAGAAATGTCAACAATTTTGTCTTTTAGAATTGAGTTGATTTTAAGATTTTCGAATTTGATTTGAGACGTTTTCAAATTATAAACTATTAGTACCAAATTGACACCAATGTGTTTAGAATTTTTCCAATTACATCCGTTGTTAAAGTATGTGCGGATAATTGTCGAATCAACAAAAAAAAATTTACAAAAATACAACAAAGTGACAACGCTATGTTGTCAAACAGAACTTTGCGTTATCAATATGACAACAATTCGTTGTTGTCACAACTATGTATTGCCGAAATGTTGTAAAAAAGATAGAATCAGTACAATTTTTTTCTTTTTTGTTTTTATAATAAAACATTTAAGTTGAATTGTACTTTGCCTCATATATACTTAAGCTAAGTATTTATTGTTGAATAAAACTGTGAACATTAAAATCAAATTTTAAAGGGGGCATTTTATAGGGGCTAGGGTTAAATAAGGCCTTATAATTATAGAGTTCATGAGGGTAATCAAGGCTAGCATAGAACTTGGTTTTGCAGTTTTTTGTCGAGATACGAGTATATTAATCATAATTATGAACTTAAAAGCTCTATTCGTTGTATGGGGTCTAGGTGAAATAATGCACCTATATTAACCAATTTCAATAGGCTTCGTCCCTGGCACAATAGAAGATCATGTACCAAATTATCTCCATTGTGCGACCTAAAGTTTGATTACAAGGTTTACATGGAAGGACGGACATAGAAATAATGGACCGATATTAACCATTTTCTATAGGTTTCGTCTCCGGTTTTATAGAAGATCATGTTTCATTGAATTATTTCCAAAATTGCAAACTGTAGTTTGATTGCAAAGTTTACAAAGTTGAGTTGTATGGGGGCTAGGTGAAAAAATGGACTGATCTTAAACATTTTCAATAGGCTTCGTCCCTGAGACAATAGATCATGTAGCAAATTTCATTATCTCCAAAATTTTAACCTGTAGTTTGATTACATGTTTACATGGACGGACAGACGGACATAGCTAAACCGACTACGAAAATGATTCTGAGCAGATAGGTATACTTTAAGTGGTGATATAGGACCAATATTATTGTACGTTACAAAAATCAGCACAAATCCCCGCTAAAATGGTGTAAGGTATAACAATTTCAAAAATTCTACAACTAACACTTGTTCTAAAAGCAGCTGTTTATTGAAATACCACTATTTACTTTAATGACAGCTGTCAATATCAATATCAATGCCATTATTACTAGTCCTTATGTTTTTCCAACATATTTCAATAAACAACCCTCCTTTACCACTTGTCATAAATTATTAAAAAAAAATAGTTTTCTGTAAACATTTACTCTTATTTTAAACAAAAAAATTGATTAAATTCAAATAAAAATTTAACCAAAAATAAAAAAAAACAAAGTAACAAAGATGGTGGTGGGTGGGTAATTAACTAAAACAGGGTTGTAATTTAGTATTATTTAGTTATTTTTCTTTTACTTTTGAAAAATATTTAGATATTTATAATGAAAATTATTGATATTAGAGAATGAATGAAATGAAATAGTCATGGAAATGCCATGTTTGGCACAAAAGCAATTTGGAAAAAAAATTGAAAAGAAAAAACACAGACAAACAGAACATTTGTTTGAAAAGGTTGTGTCATACTTTAAAAGGTCGGGTGGTTTGTAGTTCTATCTAACGTTTATGAAACAAATTTTTAAAATTTAGTCAAGCATAACACTAGAAATTATTGAAAATTTATAATTATATAATTGTAAACAATTAAAAACTGCTGGCAGTATAGGATCAGCCTCATTAAATTTAAAATTAAAAATCAAATTCTCAAAGAAAAACAATTAAAATTTTCCAAAAAATAAAAGAAAATAAAAAGAAAATTTAAAATTTCTTCATCAAAATAAGGAGTGTCTTTCAACATGCCTTTAACAATTTAAATCAATTTAAATTTAATCAAATTTAATTATCTTTTGTTTATTCTTTTTTATAAAGTAAAACAAAAAATCTGGGTTAAACCTCTCGTAAAGTGAAGGTTAAACTTAAAAACAAACCCTAATGAAAATGTTACAAAATAAGAATAGAAAATTTTTTCTATAGAAAAACAACAAAACTTTAATAAAACTTACTGCATTATTATATTTTTCTATTCTCCTTCGTTAACTGCATTGGGTAAAGTGGAAAAAGAAAATCTATAAAAGGAAGAGGAAATGTGATGGTAAATATTCCATTTCCTCTTTCTTTGCAGCTGTTATTAGTAGCAGCAGAACGACGACATATATTTGCAGGGTTGCAATGAAAAAAAAAACTATGCAGCCGAGTTATAGTTAGTCATACACAATGTAAAGAAATTCGTCATCAAAATGAAAATTGTTTAAACAGAGAGAGGCTAACGCCCTTTTGTATAGAAAATTTTTATGAAAAAGTTTGATTAAACATTTATTCTACCTGCCAGTATAAGTGGCGGTTGTGAATGGCTATTTGAATACTTTTAACCAGTTTTGCACTTTAGGCAAATTAAGGAGTATTACATCCCCCAACTGGGCTCCCCCGGGGGCATTTTACCTTGGTGAAGCCTCAACCTTGATGTTATTGCAATCCCGGGGTTTGCTAATACTTCTAGTCCGGCCGGTTATTGGTTACAGTCTACTGCCTGGCTTAGTTCTTGCAAGAGGTCGAAACAGAGCACCGCATAATCTGGTACTACGGGTAGCCAGTTGCCCGCAGGACTATGTCCTGGCTGGTCTGTTGGTTGAGGTTGCTTCGGGATCCACGTAGTGGCTGAGGTTTAAACCAAAATTCGAAGAGTAAGTTGCGGTTAAAAGACAGATGTAAGATAAAGTCAATATTTCGGGATAAGTTCGGTGATGTTGCCGAAACAACAGATACCCCACAGAGGAGTGATTGCGAAACTAAGCGTTGAAAATGAGTTGGTATTAATTGTATATTGTACGAGATGAAAGAGAGGAACCACGGGCCTCAACCCACCCTTCTACCTATAATGAATGTTTTAAATTTTCCTCCCTTGTCCACATATGTTCTGATCATATCAGAATTACCACAGTGTGTCATTGTGAGTAAGAGCAAAGTCCACGGCTTATTTGATGGATTCGTACTTCGGTCCAACGGTTACGTCTCTAGGTGCTGTTGCCGAATCAACAGTTGAGTTCAAGCAACTCAATCTTGTATAAAGATCAAGCAACTCGATCTTGTATAAACCACTGACTAGGAGAACTCCAATTTTTGATGACAGTAAAAAACTAGAACTAACAAATAAAGGGAAGATCAAACGAAAAGGAATGATTACCTTAAGAACAGATTAAAACAAGAACAATGTTAACACCTTGGGACCGAAGACAAAGAAGGCGACATAAAGAACACAAGGCTACAAAGAGATAAATAATGCCGAAGGTATTGTCTGCGATGATCTTAACTAAATGAGAATCTGTGGTAGTGTGACAACTATTAGAGATCAAGTAACACGATCTTTAATAAATTACTAAGAGAGCTACAATTTCCGATGACTGCAAAAAACTAGAACTAGTATTGAAAGAACAGAACAAATGAAAAAAATCGATTATTACCTAAAGGACTGATTAAAACGAGAACAATTTTAGCAGCCTTGGACCGAATACAATCCCTTAATCGGAGATTCTTGTTTTACGGAAGAATCCAACATAAATAACTAGATATAAATAATGAAAAGATTTTGCCTGTGATGATATTAACTCGAGGAGAATCAGTGATAGTATGACAAGTATTAGAGATCCAGCAACTTGATTTTGTGTAAATCACAAATAAGTAGAGGTCTTTCTAAGAAAACCATAAAACAGCTTGACATGATTGAAGCTATTTTGGAAATGATTCTAATGGATAAATGGATAAACTCAGAAGCAGTGAGTATAATTTTATTAACAAATTCTGAGTATAAAGGGAGAAAAGATCAGAAGAGAGAAGAAAGAACCAATAAGTCTTCTGCTAGTATTGCAGAGCAAAATACGACGAACTCTAGTGATATAATGATTGCTTTAATAAATTTGTTATACATAAATCGGGAGTAAAGGTCATTGATCGTGGAAAAGAGATCGTCATGCCCTTTTATCAAAACTGTGTTGATTATTGAACTCATGCTCCACGCAAACAAAGAAATCTTTCATCTAGAGTAAGTCCATTAAGACAGAAAATGTAGATTATCCGATTGTTATATAATGGAGAACATAATGTATGATTAAAGAAGAACATTCAAGAGTTATAAAAGAAGAACCAGATTCTTGAAGCAAAACAAAGACATATGCCTTAAAATGGCTAAATAGATTTGTGCTCAACTCTTAGTGTGATTGATGTTCCCTAATTTCTTTCGAGGGTCTTTCAAGTTTTGGCTCAAGATAAGAACCTTTGTGATACAGGCTCCCTCCTTGATCTTTTTCATTTTCTAATTAATTTTATTGGTTTATTTGTCGCAAACATTTAACACTTTACATGTTCGAAATGAAAGGGAGTCTAACTATAGTTGAACATAAATTAAATTAAGATTCCAAATAACTTTAAATTACTCCTGCCAATGGAATGGTAGTCTCCTTTGTTTACACAAAAGAATAAAGAAATAATAAATAAAAATTTTTAATAGTTGTTGGACTGTGTTTGTTGCAAATATTCTTTGCAGCACAGCAATTGTGCAAATAATTTCGAAAATTATGGTGGCGTCTATATGACGTTGCTTTCAAACAAATTGTAGACCCCAACATACAGTGCCGCCAAAGTTCTTTTTTTTTGGGTAGACACTATAATCAACACCTCATACTGACTAGTGCAGAGATGGAAATTTGAAGTTGTACTCCTTTAACGTTGTTTATTACAAAATGGAGAAGCCTATGGAACAGTCTTTAGATTAACCAATGGGGTGGCCTACTGACTATTTTATATAGCATATGGCTAAGTTTATTGACTAGCATACGTGCTATTCTTTTGACTAGATTATGGACTAGTCTATCGGCTTGATTAGTTTATTGACTAGCCTATTGACTAGTCTATTCACTATTCTATTGGCTAGTCTATTGACCAGCCATTTAACTAGCCTATTGACTTGCCTTTTGACTAGTCTTTTAACCAGCCTATTGAGTTGCTTATTGACTAGTCTACTGACCAGCCTATTGACTAGTCTTTTGACTAGACTATTGGTTATGGACTAGTCGATTGAATGGTATCTAGTCTTTTGTGTAGTCTTTTAACTAATCTGGCCCGTCCAATGACTAGTCTATTAATATTCTATTGAATGGTGTAAGGACTAGATTATTGACTAGTTTATTGACTAGCCTATTGACTAGTTTGACTAGCCTATTGACTAGACTATTGACTAACCTACTGACTATCCTATTGAGTAGTCTATTAGGTGGCTTATTGACTATCCTATTGACTAGTATTTTGACCAGTCTACTGACTAGACTACTGACTAGTCTATTGACTAGTCTACTGTCTAGTTTAGCTAGTCTATTGATTAGCCTATTTACTAGTCTATTGACTAGCCTATTGACCTGTATTTTGGCCAGTCTATTGACTAGACTACTGACTAGGCTATTGACTAGTCTACTGACTAGCCTATTGACTATCCTATTGACTAGTCTTTTGAGCATTCTATTGACTAGACTACTGACTAGGCTATTGACTAGTCTACTGACTAGTCTACTGACTCGCCTATTTACTAGCCTATTGACTAGCTAATTTACTAGTCTATTGAATAACCTACTGACTAGTCTATTGCATAACCTATTGACTAGTCTATTGACAATCCTATTGACTAGTCTTTTGATCTGTCTATTGGCTATACTATTGACTAGTCTACATACTAGTTTATTGACTAGTCTACTGACTAGTGTATTTGTTAATCTATGAATTAGTCTTTGGACTAGTCTATAGTTTAGTCTTTGGTCTTATCTATTAACTAGTAATGCAATAGTACTGAATTTACCATCCCTGCTGACTAGTATTTAACTACTTGCATGATTTTAGCTTTGTTTGCAAAAATATTTATATATATTTTTTAAATTGTTTAAGCAAAGGAGTTTGTTTATTTGTTTTTCCAAAGTCAACATTAATATGCAATAGAGTGGTTTCTTTTGCCAGTCTAAAGTTTCAACATTTTATAAAAAGTTTCTTTCAATAAGAGTTCATTTGCAAAAAGTGAAAAAACAGCTGCTATTAAAATTTATTAATGAATTATTTTTTTCTCTATTGCTTTCAGTTAAAACTTAATTGTTCAAGTGTGAAAAATACCAATATTTGCTAAAATTAAAAAAAAAAATATGTGAAAACAAAAGACATGTTATGCCATGTCATATCATGCCATACCATTGCCATTTTACAAAAAATACAAAAAAACATTTTTTTAACTCAAAATCCATTCAGCTAAATTTATTTGCTGCTTTATGAGGTTTTTATTTTTTGATGAAGGCTGTTGATGTTGAGTCATAAAAAAGAAACACACAACTCTTTCGAAGGAGACAAAGAAAGAATATTCTGAAATATTGTCTTGTTGACACAAGTTGAAACAAGTTCAAGCTGCAGAGTAGTGAGTTTAGCGCACTGCCAAGATTTCCATTATTTATTAATAAATTTTGTGGGCTTTGTTTGAGTTAAAAGTAAATATAAAGAGGATAGGATGTAGTGTCTTTCCAATATGTGGGTATATATTATAATTATTAAGATAATTATTATATAGTAGTTAGTACTTTTACTAGTACAAGTATTTTTGAAATGTTTTAAGAGAACTTCAAAGATTTTTAGTCACCTCTCTTGCCAATTAAAGTGAAAATTTTGTTTCCTTGAAATTTTCATTTCCCTCGAATAGAAAATTGCTATCGTGAACTTGTTGTGAACAATTCATTCACAATAGTTGATTTTGGATGGAACAGCTGTTCAATGTTTACAAAATTCCATCCACAAATTTCACAACAGGGAAATTTTTTCAAGACAAAAAAGTTAGTGAACGAAAAGTGTGAAAAGGGAATATATTTCACGTGAAATAATCACTTCAATCGACAATAGAAGTGAAAATTTTGTTCCCTTGAAATTTTCATTTTTCTCGAAAGGAAAATTGCTATCGTGAAGTTGTTGTGAACAATTCATTCACAATAATTGATTTTGTATGGAAAAGCTGTTCAATGTTTACAAAACTCCATCAACAAATTTCACAACAGGCAAATTTTTTTCACGAGTAATCTTAATCCCATTTATAATTGGAAGTTTTTTCAAGATCAACAAGAAATTGCATCCAAACAAGCTCTAACACTAAACAAACAAAGAAATCGTTCATCTGCAGCTAATGCTTTTTCAAACAATTGATAGAGAGATCTCCCCCAATTCCAAATGTTGAAAACAATCTAAATAAACTGCTGGATAATTTTGTGGAGAACACAGTACCACAAAGCGATAATTATCCGAATAATCGATGAAGTATTTCAGCCGGGTTTTGGTAAGAGTGCGAATTCTCCTTCAAACTGTAAAGTATGGGAAGAAGGATTTTAACTGGCACATCGATCCACGAACACCCAAAGAATTCGAGTTTCTTTCGAACGGTGTTTAGGATGTAAATTCCATCTCTAATGCTAAAACAGGAGGGGGATTCTCTAATATCAATCATATATTTTGTCAAAAGATAAGGAAAATGGTAAAAATCTCTAGATTATAAGTTCAATCAACGAAAGTTTAATTGATCAATTGCCGGAGTAATCTCTTCCTCCAATTCCGAAAGTTGAAGTTCCTTTCGAACGGTGATAAGAACTTCTCCTTTAATGCTAGAACTGGTAAAGGATTCTAATACATATGTATCTAACAGATAAGGAAAATGGTGAAAATCTCTAGTTCACACTTGGTTCAGAATACTTCCATCACTTGCGTCGTTCTTTAGGCAATTAAAAGTGGGATTAAACGCATCCAAGGAACTTGAGAATGAAAATGTTATCTACAGTGAACGATTTTTGTTTAATTTTGAAATATGATGGAAGAGAAAATACTAGAAAAAATTCTGGAAGATGAGGAATATTATTTAAGAGTCAAAATAAGTGCCCAAAACGCTGTAAATTGACTCTGTTGAACCAGAGGTCGGGATTTACTACCTCAAAACCAAACAGGGGTCAACAAAGAAAAACGATGAAGACAAAGGATTACCTATGCTACTAAAATAGAACTAGAGTCAGAGCCATTAATCCATAAAGACGGAGGTCCACACTAAGTCGACATTATTAAACTCTATTTTATTCAAATTGATAAATAGGCATTAAATAAAGAATTTAAAATGTCAAAATCAGCTGACATGTTCGAGCGCCGAAAGTAAATCTACTTTAAGCATTCTACGCTTTAAGGCATTCTACGCTTTTGTGCTCGTAACTTTCGGCATATAAAAATATTGATTCTACTTTTTTTGACAGACGCATAGAATGCAAGAAAGCGTAGAAAGCGTGATGAGTAATTCCAAAACGTTTGTTACTACCGGTCCGCACTAAGAAACTTTTTTTTTGGGAAACTTTTGATTTTGCGTGAGAGAGAAAGAATATCATTCATCTCTCTTGCGGTAGGGAGTTTCCCGTTCTCGGAAACTTGTTTTGTTATTCTCATTCGTACAACAACAAATCAATGCAATTTACACGTAGTTTCTGAAACAAAAGTTTCTATGTGTGGACATTAAGGAAACTTCAAAAGAGAATTAAGAAAAAGTTTCTCAACGAAAGTTTCCTAGTGTGGACCAGGTCTTGAGGACCGTGAAAATTGCAAACGATTGTAGCTTTCAACACAACCTTTTCATTCTTTCAAACTTTTGGATAAGATATTTTGAAATAAAAACCATAATTTAACAAAGATTAAAGATTTATTTTGAAGACAAAAAATAGGACCCTCTGAGGTCACAACAGATTTTACAAATAAGGATTACTTTTAGCTGATATTACTTCTCCAATAAGGCCTAAAAATAGCTTTTTTCGAACTTCTAACTAAGACAGTTATCTCGAGTAACTTATGGCAGTAAATTCTCAGATTTTCAATTAATTTTCTATTTTCAATAAAATTTCACATATTTTTTAGTTTTTAATCTTTTAACACGAAAATGATAATGGAAATTTTTGTTAGAACATGTATTAATTTCCTAACACAAATATTGAATTTAATAATTCATCAATAAAGTTCTTCTTTTTGTGCAAATCAACGAAAAAAAGTTTCCGGCCTTGTAAAAAATTTTGCACATAAAAAGCAAAAAAACAAACAAACACACACACACATTATTGGCAGCAGCAACAATAATAAGAAAACGAATAAAAAAACCGGCTAACTTATTTGTTGTTGTTTTATTGTGCAGACATGACGAATAACAACAACAAAAACTATATAAGAAATATGAACAAAAAAAGAAATAGGAATAGAAGTTGAAAAGAGTTTGTGTGTTATATTGCTAAGCCCAGCAACCTAAATTAAGTAACCATCACTGAGTATTGAAAAACAACATCAAAATTAAAACAACACAACAACACTAACAAACAAGGAAAACAAAATCATCATATTGCGCTAAAAAGTTCAAAGACACGAAACGACGGAAAAATATGAAAACAACAACAACAATTTCCACAGGCAAAAAAAGCCATAGAAGGCGAAAGTTGAAAAAAAGAAGAAATAATTTTGGACAATAAGAATACAAAAAAACTACAACAACTATTATGATTCTTAAATGAGTCACAAAAAAAAAACAGACAACAAATAGCAAAGTACTCAATACTTAGAAATAAACAACAAAATTTATAACGACATTCTTTTGTGGAGGGGTTTGGGCAAAAAAAAAAATGTACTAAAAGAATTAAATCATATTTAATTTTGTAAAATTTTAATTAAAAACAAACACAAACACTTGTTCTTTTTTATTTTTGCTTAATAAATCTTCAGCAAGAAAAAAAATTGATAAAAGCAAAAACAAATTGTACAAATGACAGTTAAAACAACACAAATAACGGTTTTACTTTACTTATTGAGAACACACACATGGCAATTGCAAGAGTAAAAAGAAATTAAAACAAACACACAAACAATTTCAATTTGCATTAACATTTGTACATACATATGTATTCACAATTGATTGGAAAAAGCAAAAAACAATCAGCATGAAAAATAACAAAAACAAAATATATTAATTTTCGGTTAGATTTAAAAACTAAGCTTTTAAAACAACAACAAAAGCTTGTATTTTCAAGACAAAAAGGTTCTTTTATGAAAAAAGGGTTTAAAAAAACACAATAAGAAGTGCAAGATGATAAAAAAAAACAATTTTGACAACTTGGCGGTTTTTAAAAAAGGTTTAAATTGTAAATAAAGCGATTTAAAGTAAACTGAAATGTTTTAGTCGAAATTTTTTGAAATTTTTTATTTTTAATAGAAAATTTTCAAAATTTTGTATTTTTAATAGAAAATTTTCAAAATTTTGTATTTTTAATAGAAAATTTTCAAAATTTTGTATTTTTAATAGAAAATT
>NC_060952.1:85257771-85259863 GCF_022045245.1 Lucilia cuprina | reverse complement strand
CTATCTATCTATCTATCTATCTATCTTTCTATCTATCTATCTATCTATCTATCTATCTATCTATCTATCTATCTATCTATCTATCTATCTATCTATTTATCTATCTATATATCTATCTACCTATATATCCATCTATCTTTCTATCTATTTATCTATCTATGTCTCGATCTATCTTTCTATCTATCTATCTATCTATCTATCTATCTATCTATCTATCCATTTATCTATATATATATATCCATCTATCTATCTATCTATCTATCTATCTATCTATCTATCTATCTATCTATCTATCTATCTATCTATCTATCTATCTATATCTATCTATCTATCTTAAACCGAATTTAAATCTCCGAAATTTTCTGTAGTCCTTTAGTAATTAAAATAAATAAAAACTCCAATTAGTTTTAATTTTATTTGTATACACATACATATATATTAATTAAATTATTTTTAAAACTACATTATTTTTAATTCAATATTTTTTCCGAGTTTTTAAAAAAATACAAGAAAAATGTACAGTGTAAAGTGTTTTTTTTTTGTGATTTTTTTATATTTTTCTTTTTTTTTTTAATATAAACTTATATATTAATCCTCATTAATAACTAGAGTTTTATAAACTAAAAAAATAGGACATTAAAGAAAAGGATTTAAAAAAGACATTTAAATATAACAAAAACCAATCTTAAGAAATGTTCAATGAAAGCAAAAAAGAAAAACAAAAAGTTTAGAAAATTTAAAAATGTTTTAAACAAATTTAAATACGTAAAGAAGAATAAACTAAAAAGGAAATTATGTTATAAAAGTTAAAGAAAAACTATTAAGGTTTTTTTTTAATTAAAAAACTGTTTAACAAAACAACCTATTCATTAATTATTATTACAATATTATATGTTATATGTGGTATTTATAAAATATTAAAAAAAAATATGATTAATAAACTTTTAAAGTATATTAAAAGAAAAATGATAATAATAAAAAGAAATTTTACAATTTAAAGAAAACATAAAGGACTCTTTACTTTATATTTTGATTAACAAATAATATTGTTTTTGCTAAAGGTTTTTTAAGCTATGATTCTTAAACGTTAAGTAAGCTTTTTTTAAGTTTTATTTGCTTTTGTTACTAAATTGTAGCTAAATTTTTAAATTTACATATTTTATATAAAACGAGTCCTTGTTAGAAAGAAAAGAGAAAAGAAAACAAACAAATTGTGTGCACTATTTAATAAAAATAGCTGCTGGTCTTGAAATATTTAACATTTTTTTCTGTTATTTCTTTAAACAAATTCATTTTTATATAGCTAAGTAATAATCTATGTGTTTGTGTTTGTGGGTGTATGTGTGTATTGCCAAGTGTAATTGTAAATAAAAAAAATATATGATTACGAAACTAAATATTTAAATATTCCCTTGCCATAACAATACAAATATGAATGAAAAAATGATATGAAAAAAGAAAACTAAACAAAATTTGTTATTAAATATAATGAAAATCCTTTCTTTTTTTTTAATGCCATAAAGCAAATGAACAACCAGTTTTCCTTAAGTATTTTTGTTTAAAGGAATATGTATTTTAGTTTTAAGGAAAATTTTAATCATAGCAGTTTTTGTTGTTGTTGTTGTGGGTTATGTGTATTTGTGTTGGTGTGTGTTTGGTTAGAGAGATCTTAAGCTAACTTTTCCATCATATTTACGTCTTTTCTTCTTTTTCTTTATTATAACGTTCGAGTTCTTTAAGAAATTGAGCCTTCGGTTTCATAACATTCGGACGATCACCACGACAATTCGGACAATACCATTTACCTTTAGGTTTTAGAACCAATGATACACAAGAAAAATGGAACCATTCAATGGGACACAAATCATTATCGCAGAGAATCATTTCACCAAAAGATATCTGAAAAGAAAAAAATTTATTACAAATTAGAAGATTTCATAGTTAAGAAATTTCTTAAAAATTCTATCTTCCTTTCAATCAATCAATCAATCAATCAATCTATATATCTATCTATCTATCTATCTATCTATCTATCTATCTATCTATCTATCTATCTATCTATCTATCTATCTATCTATCTATCTATCTATCT
>NC_060952.1:85246085-85257671 GCF_022045245.1 Lucilia cuprina | reverse complement strand
GATAGATAGATAGATAGATAGATAGATAGATAGATAGATAGATAGATAGATAGATAGATAGATAGATAGATAGATAGATATATAGATAGATAGATAGATAAATAAATAAATAAATAAATAAATAAATAAATAGGTATTTGTAATTCCTTTAAGTACGCTGTCCTTAAATACTCTTATAACAAAGTAGAACACTATTCTACTCACATAATATCTATTACAATAAATTGACTCTGAAATCTAGGTTATCTTTCTCTATAACTCCCAATTTCAATACTCTACCTTAGGAACTTTATGGATTAACACTAAACATCTAAGGCTCATTATTATAACTTAGTAATAACTAAAGGTAGGATTTGGTAATGCCGATATTTTGATTCGGAAGGTAAGTAAGCATATAGATCTTAATATGCTTTATTGATATCAATTTACAAGAGTACATTTATAATATTTATAAAAGAGTTATCTGCATTATAAAATCCTACCTTTAGTTATTGTCAAGTTGTAATAAAGGGCCTTAAACTCGTGATGCAATTGCTCATACTTCAAACAAATGCTTATTAGTGAACTATGGACTGAAATTATAAAAATTGTTTCTAGAGACTTTTTTTATTAAAACTAACCAAGATTAGATTTAAACAAAATATTAGATATTCCCTAACTTAACTAATCTAATGCTACCCTCATCATCTACAAAAAAAATCTATCTTATGAATCATTTCCAAAAGAAAAGCAAATAAAAAAATCAACTCACCATTGTTGATTTCTTCTCCTTATTGGCAAACAAATACTCATACCAGCCCATTATCAATAGCTTGATATTACACAACTGATTGACAATATGTTCGAATTGAGCCTCCTGTTTGCCCGACCATTGATCTGCATTGAAAACAATACGCGATACGGTGGGATAAAGAAAATCAAATAAAACGCCCAAAAGACCGGCCAATGCCAGCAAAGTGATAATCGATAAATCCATGGCCCATAAAGCTAAGAAAAATACTGAGACACCGGCAAATATAATGGCTGGATAGAAATTCTTTTCCCACACCAAAACAGCATCGGCCAGTACAATAATATTGCGCCAAGGTTCCAAATCATGTTTCAATTTATTGAAAGCGCGTTTCTGTCGAAAGATTGTACAAAAAAAGTATTATTAATTTAGCACAAAAAGGGATGCGCACTCTTTATTTTGATGTTTTTAATGAAAAATTTTCAAGTGTCCTTTTTTCCTTCTAACAGAAAATTTACAATTTTATTCAAAAATTAAACTTACTTGATCCACTTGCGACATTTTGTTTGTTTTTAATTATTTCGTATATTTTTAATTGTTATTTATAGAGTTTTTTTAATTTGTTTAATATATTTTGCAAAAATTCTTGTTATTTTTCTCCAGAAAATCAATGCAAAACCGATGCACAATTATTTTTTGTGGCTGTTTTTCCAATTGTTCTTGTTTCTTCCTCTCTCTCTCTCTCTCTCATACACATAACTTTTTTATCTCCTTTTGAGTAATGTTTTGTTGTTATTTTTATTGAGCTTTTTTGTTGTTGCGTCGTATTATTATTATTCTATTATTAACAGGGTTGCTTTTAAAGCTGCCATCTAATTTACTGTAAAAGGTGAAACTTAAAATAGTGCTTTTATGGGAAGTACAGTAATGTCGGTTTTAATTTAGTATTGCTAGGAGGTGTTAATTTAAATTTTATTAAATTTATCAATAAATACATTATGAATTAGCATTATAAATGGTTTTTTTTATAAAATGAAATTCAGAAGGGTTATGTACCATACAAATTTGTAACTTCGCTTTGATTTTAAGTTTCATTGTGATTCCCTTCATCAAAAACACTAGAAAAACAGAAGAACAAAAAGTGGAATGGGGAATTGAAGATTCCCAAGGGGCTTTAGCTTGGAAGTTATATCGAAGCGATTGATTAACCAATAAATTGTGAGATATTCTAAAACCCAGTTAAAGAAATGACTAATTCTTCAAATACAATTTTGTAGACTTGAATCTTGCAATTTTTCTCAGTCCGTCGTGGATCATATTTTCCAGCCAATTTCTATATTCTTAGACAGTGCTCAATCGTCCCTAGTTCATCTGTATCTTCGCATACCCTGCAATGACCCACTTACAAATACCCTGAAACATCAATGCCCTATTATAGTTCATCTCAGAACCTTGGCCTATCCATTCCTCACATCAGGGTTTGATCATAATTTCACTATTCTAAAATTAATTATTGTTGCATTGACCTTGTACCCAACCAAATAATCTATCCATCAGCAGCTCCTACCGAAAACCTGAGCGCTTAAGCAGCAGGATCATTACCCTCCTTTCTTTTATCGAAACGGCAATTAGCAGATGTTGACGGTCTTACATCCAGGCCGACGACATCTGCTGATTGCAGTTCCTCAAGAGAAGATCCACCCAAGAGAACACCAACAGGACCATGGATCCTTTCGAATCTAGCTACATCCTGTCGGTGCCTCTTGAGAAGGTACTTCTCTTTCGCCGAGAACGACTCCGGGTCCCTCTGTTTCATTTTAGCCAGAAAAGCCAGAGATTTCCGAGTGCCGTTCTTTGCTCTATCAAGCTTTGTCTCGTGGAGAGGCACTAGGCGATTTCTCCACGGCTACCTGCCGAACAATTTGGCGTCATTTGCGCCGAGTGAACAACCTTCATCCGAAAGCTTACTTTGAGTCCATTTGGCCTCGCCAGCAGGAGGAGATGAGTTTACCAACCGATTTTGATCTATCTATATATCTATCTTTCTATCTACCTATCTATATATCTATCTTTCTATCTACCTATCTATCTGTCTATCTATCTATCTATCTATCTATCTATCTATCTATCTATCTATCTATCTATCTATCTATCTATCTATCTATCTATATATATCTATCTATCTATATATCTACCTACCTATCTATCTATCTATCTATCTATCTATCTATCTATCTATCTATCTATCTATCTATCTATCTATCTATCTATATATATCTATCTGTCTATCTATCTATCTATCTATCTATCTATCTATCTATCTATCTATCTATCTGTCAATCTAATTATCTACCTATATCAATATATTTATCTATGTATCCATCCATCTATTTATGTATCTATCTATCTATATATCTATCTATCTATCTATCTATCTATCTATCTATCTATCTATCTATACACCTATCTACCTACCTATATGTCAATCTAACTATTTACCTATCTATCTATATATTTATCTATGTATCTGTCTGTATATCAATATATTTATCTATGTATCCATCCATCTATTTATGTATCTATCTATCTATCTATCTATCTATCTATCTATCTATCTATCTATCTATCTATCTATCTATCTTTCTATCTATCTATCTATCTATCTATCTATCTATCTATCTATCTATCTATCTATCTATCTATCTATCTATTTATCTATCTATATATCTATCTACCTATATATCCATCTATCTTTCTATCTATTTATCTATCTATGTCTCGATCTATCTTTCTATCTATCTATCTATCTATCTATCTATCTATCTATCTATCCATTTATCTATATATATATATCCATCTATCTATCTATCTATCTATCTATCTATCTATCTATCTATCTATCTATCTATCTATCTATCTATCTATCTATATCTATCTATCTATCTTAAACCGAATTTAAATCTCCGAAATTTTCTGTAGTCCTTTAGTAATTAAAATAAATAAAAACTCCAATTAGTTTTAATTTTATTTGTATACACATACATATATATTAATTAAATTATTTTTAAAACTACATTATTTTTAATTCAATATTTTTTCCGAGTTTTTAAAAAAATACAAGAAAAATGTACAGTGTAAAGTGTTTTTTTTTGTGATTTTTTTATATTTTTCTTTTTTTTTTTTAATATAAACTTATATATTAATCCTCATTAATAACTAGAGTTTTATAAACTAAAAAAATAGGACATTAAAGAAAAGGATTTAAAAAAGACATTTAAATATAACAAAAACCAATCTTAAGAAATGTTCAATGAAAGCAAAAAAGAAAAACAAAAAGTTTAGAAAATTTAAAAATGTTTTAAACAAATTTAAATACGTAAAGAAGAATAAACTAAAAGGAAATTATGTTATAAAAGTTAAAGAAAAACTATTAAGGTTTTTTTTTAATTAAAAAACTGTTTAACAAAACAACCTATTCATTAATTATTATTACAATATTATATGTTATATGTGGTATTTATAAAATATTAAAAAAAAATATGATTAATAAACTTTTAAAGTATATTAAAAGAAAAATGATAATAATAAAAAGAAATTTTACAATTTAAAGAAAACATAAAGGACTCTTTACTTTATATTTTGATTAACAAATAATATTGTTTTTGCTAAAGGTTTTTTAAGCTATGATTCTTAAACGTTAAGTAAGCTTTTTTTAAGTTTTATTTGCTTTTGTTACTAAATTGTAGCTAAATTTTTAAATTTACATATTTTATATAAAACGAGTCCTTGTTAGAAAGAAAAGAGAAAAGAAAACAAACAAATTGTGTGCACTATTTAATAAAAATAACTGCTGGTCTTGAAATATTTAACATTTTTTTCTGTTATTTCTTTAAACAAATTCATTTTTATATAGCTAAGTAATAATCTATGTGTTTGTGTTTGTGGGTGTATGTGTGTATTGCCAAGTGTAATTGTAAATAAAAAAAATATATGATTACGAAACTAAATATTTAAATATTCCCTTGCCATAACAATACAAATATGAATGAAAAAATGATATGAAAAAAGAAAACTAAACAAAATTTGTTATTAAATATAATGAAAATCCTTTCTTTTTTTTAATGCCATAAAGCAAATGAACAACCAGTTTTCCTTAAGTATTTTTGTTTAAAGGAATATGTATTTTTAGTTTAAGGAAAATTTTAATCATAGCAGTTTTGTTGTTGTTGTTGTGGGTTATGTGTATTTGTGTTGGTGTGTGTTTGGTTAGAGAGATCTTAAGCTAACTTTTCCATCATATTTACGTCTTTTCTTCTTTTTCTTTATTATAACGTTCGAGTTCTTTAAGAAATTGAGCCTTCGGTTTCATAACATTCGGACGATCACCACGACAATTCGGACAATACCATTTACCTTTAGGTTTTAGAACCAATGATACACAAGAAAAATGGAACCATTCAATGGGACACAAATCATTATCGCAGAGAATCATTTCACCAAAAGATATCTGAAAAGAAAAAAATTTATTACAAATTAGAAGATTTCATAGTTAAGAAATTTCTTAAAAATTCTATCTTCCTTTCAATCAATCAATCAATCAATCAATCTATATATCTATCTATCTATCTATCTATCTATCTATCTATCTATCTATCTATCTATCTATCTATCTATCTATCTATCTATCTATCTATCTATCTATCTATCTATCTATCTATCTATCTATCTATCTATCTATCTATCTATTTATCTACCTATCTATCTATATATCTATCTATCTATCTATCTATCTATCTATCTATCTATCTATCTATCTATCTATCTATCTATCTATCTATCTATCTATCTATCTATCTATCTATCTATTTACTAACTATCTTTCTATCTTTCTATCTATCTATCTGTCTATCTATCTATCTATCTATCTATCTATCTATCTATCTATCTATCTATCTATCTATCTATCTATCTATCTATCTATCTATCTATCTATCTATTTATCTATCTATCTATCTATCTATCTATCTATCTATCTATCTATCTATCTATCTATCTATCTATCTATCTATCTATCTATCTATCTATCTATCTATCTATCCTAATACTCACCTGATTACAAACACAATAGGTCGGTTCATCGGGATCGATTGGATCCGGTGGCGGCGTATCTTCACGAGGTGTAGCCTGAGCCGTCGCCGACGACTGAGTGTTTGTACCACCACCACCTCCGGCAGCTCCACCCCCACCACGCGCCTTACGTTTCTTCTTTTTGCCCGAATTATTGTTGCCAGCATTTGAACCGGCCGCAGCACCACCATTCGCTCCCCCACCACCTCCATTACCCGAACTTGAGCCAGCACCAGCCATACTGCTTGAACCAGCAGAAGAACCCGCCTGATTTTGTGCCGAATTCTTTTTCTGAGCACCACCACCCATAGTCGAAGATTTTTGTGCAAGATTACGATCACCACCATTGCTACCGCCTCCTTCATTGGCAGAATTAGATTCATTGCCACCCAATTCCATGTTGCAGACCGTATCATTACGCCGCCTGGAACGTTTGCTATTACCACGTTGATTTTCTAAATTGCCTGGCAAATTACTATTGCCATTTGAATTACCACCTGCATTGCTATTCCCCGAACGTTCGGAATTTGGCGTAGAATTGCCACCACCACCGGCGGAATTTAAGGCAGAATTAGAGGCGCCATAACCTGTAAATGAAAAATAGGTCCAAATAAGTAAGTACTTCTTTTACATTTCTTTAGCCAACATACCATTGGTATTTCCTGCACTACCCTCTAGTGCCCTTGAGGGACTTTGTGTGCGTGTTTGTTTCTGCGAAGTAGGCGCACCACCGAACTCATCGATTTGCATTTGCATGTCTTCCTTATCCTCTTTTATATCGAGATTCTTTTGATCCGTATCCAGCTGGCGTGTCTTGTGATCTATCAATTCCTGTAATTGCGTTACAATCTGCATTTTCTCATCGCCCAATTCCTGAGCCTGTATCAAGCTCTGTTGCATGCGTGTTACCGAACGAGCTCGCCGACCCGAATTTGATTCTCCACAATTTTGCAAAGATCTCCAAAGGTCATAATAATGATCCACATCACGCAGGAGGTCTATGAAATAAGAAATCATTAAAAATAATTAATAACAACTATTAAAAATAACCTCAAAAATGGATATAAAACAATAATCAAATAATTCCATCCACCATTTTCTTTCTAACACTAGTGTTTACTTACTTCTGTATTGGACATCGATATCCCGTATACGTGATAGATGTCGTTGCACATCATCGGGCAGATTCTCCACTGAATCAATATAATTGTCCACATAGGTGGCCGAGTACAGGGCCTCATCCATTTTCTCCCACAATTCAGCCAGTCTTGTTTGCTTTAAGGCTTTTAAACTCAACTTTATTCAACTACAATAATTTGTTAATACAATAATTGCGCGTATTTTGCTGTTCATCTAACACCATTTGCCAAACAGTCGTCGCGTTTTCTATTACAGCTCCCTCCGCTTAAGCTTGTACAGCTTTTTTTCGTCTTTTTTTGGTGGAATTATATTTTGTAAATTTTTTTTGTTAGTGTTGTATAAACTCTTTAGTACACACAACTACTCTTTTTTTGTTGCTTTTGTTTTCGTTGGTCGTTCGTCTGTTTCCTTCTTCTTCTCTAGATGGGAAAGTAGTACGCAAACAAAAACACTGTACTTTTTCGCTATTTTATTTGTTTATAGAACTTGTTGCTTTTTAGCAAAAGTTTTGTAGGGTTTTATTATTATTGGTTAATTATATGTTTTAAAGTCGTAAATTTATTAAATATTTCATTTTTAATTGCTAAACGTTTGCTAAATTATCAAAATATTTACTTTATTGGGTAACGAGTTGTTTTCGCTTTGGTTCGAATACTTTCATTTTAATTCGTTTGTTGGTGGTTGCCATGTAAACGCTTTGGTTGTTGGTAGTGCCAGATTGTTTGAGAGTTGTATTGATATGGTATAATGATTTTTGCTGGGTTTAAACAATTACATGTAATTGCGTCGTTAAATTTGATATATTTGATATTATTGATTCAAATCAATCAAATATCATAATGATTTTGCCAATTTGTCTATTCTATTCTCAAATTTAAGATTGAAGTTTGTCATCATGAGCAAGAAAAAATAATATAAAAATATTTTAAAATTGAAATAAAAATTATCGAAAATTAAAAAAAATGCTTTATAAATTTAAAAATAAAACTAATATATTTTTTATTATTAATAAATACACAAAATTTTAAATTTTTTTAAAAACATTTATAATTAATTTATACTAAAATATTAAAAATTTTGAGAATCGGGTTGATCCAATTGTCGTGGGAACGTATTAGTTAGTTTGTTAGTTAGTGAGTAAGCCTGTTAGTTAGTTTGATAGTAAGTTAAGTAGTTAGTAAGTGAGTTATTTATTTAAATTTATTTTTCTTCAATTTTTTCTTCCGAGTATGGCAGCACTCCATTGCAGCTGTTTTTACTATGGGTTCAATAAATCGACTTTCGAATAATCGAACAATCGACTTTTTGTCGAAAGTCGAAAAAAGTTGAAAAGTCGGAAAGTCGAAAAAAGTCGGAAAAAGTCGAAAAATGTCGAAAAAAATTGGAAAAGTCGAAAATAGTCGGTAAAAGTCGAAAAGTCAAAAAAAGTCGAAAAGTCGGAAAGTCGGAAAAAGTTGAAAAAAGTCGGAAGTCGAAAGAAGTCGAAAATAGTCGGAAAAAGTCGAAAAAAAGTCGGAAAAAATCGAAAAATTCAATCAAATTCGTGCAGTGGGTATCCTTTAAGGATGTTAAAGACAAATTTTTGTAGTTTTATTTAATGGAAATGCTATTATGCTACTTTTACAATGAATTTTAAACTTGTACTGTGTATACCATACACTACTGTAGCGGTGCGTGAATTATATATTTTTGCTAATATTTTAATTTCCCTAATCGATTTAACGATGTACGTCCGTCCATGTATCTTTAAAGAAATTATTAACAAAATATTATTATAGGTCGTAATTTTTGATATAATTTGATGGAATTTGGCACAAACGTTACTTTTGGGTCCAGCATCATGTGGATTTTTACTTTAAATTATATTATAAATATATTCATTTTTACATGTAATGTATAAAATCATAATAAGATTCAATTACATTTGCATTTTTCTCAAAAAAGTGTTTTTGTAAAAAAATATTTTTAGGTTAAGTTAAGTTTTATTTTTTTCCATCCCTGCTTAATTTATCACACAACTTTTGTGCTTGCTCCATTTTATTGTTATATATTATATATAAAGTCCCACTTTTTTATCTCCCGGATACCGTTTTTATTTAAAATCTTTGAAAATTTTAAAATTAAGCGTATATGAGAACTTAGCCGACTTACAGTCGATTTTAAGCCGCCGTTGATATTTTTTAGTGTCAGCCGCCGCCGCCGTAAATATTTGTCGGCGCAGGGCTCTGGCACGTGCCATCGCTAAAATGCGTTTTTAAGCGGCATTAAACACTTTGAAAAAAACATTATTTCGCAAACGTTTGTCGTGACAAGTTGTATTGTGTTCCGTATAATATTCGCAGTTTCTTTCTTTAAAACCGAAATAACATTTAATTTTTGTGTCGTGCAACAAATTTGGCTTTTGTTCTAGTAAGAAAAAGTGTTTAATAATATAATTAATTAAAATACAACATTAAAAAGAACTCCCTTAAACCGGTACATTGAAGTAAAAAGTGTATCGTAAGAAAAGCAGACTGCAAAAGAACAAAAAAGAAAATTTGCAAAAAAAAGTTCTTATTGTAATTAAAAACAATAAAGTGCATTTAAAAAAGTTGTATTTATAATTTTTTTAAACTAAAACATTAAAAAACAAAAGTGTTTAAACATTTTTTTTGATTAAAAACTTATTGTGAAATTTGAATAAAACAAAAAAGCAGCAACAAAATGATGAGCTTCGAAGGAATTAACGATAGCCAAAAACCCTCTAGCAAGTAAGTGGGAGCACCTATATTTTAATTTTATTTCTGTGTTTAGATATTTTATAGTTTAATTTAGTTTTTTTAAGGATTTATTTTATTTTTTTTTTTAATTTTACATATTTTTAGTTAAATTTTTCTTAATCCCTTTTCAACTCCTCCATTTTTAATTGATCATCCTTAGTGTGGCTAAATTGGTGATATTTTACAAAAAAGCTTTTTTATTTAGCGAAATAGTTTGCCAATTTTTACTTTTAGTTAAAAGCTTTATTTGCAGCACTGATCTTTTAACTCTCTCAATGTCTTGAGATTTTTCCAAGGATTTTGTAATGTGATCAATGAGTTTTTAATGTTAAAAGGTTTATATTTGACTGTTCCAATTGGAATTTTAGATATTAAAACAAAAAAAAAATAAATAAATAAAAATAAATAAATAAAAAAATCATTAAGAATAAGTTATTAGTGTATTTTGCTAATTTTTGTATGAATATAGAAAAAAACCTTCTATAAATACAAAAAAATAAAATTTTTAATAAAAAAATTCAAAAAAATTCTGAAAAAAACATAAATCTATAAGTTTTCTATAAAGTATAAAAAATTTCTAAAATTTTCTATGAAGAATACAAAATTTTGAAAAATTTCTTATTAAGAATACAAAATTTTGAAAAGTTTTCTATTATGAATACAATATTTTGAAAAATTTTCTATTAAGAATACAAAATTTGTAAAGTTTTCTATTTAGAATCCAAATATCAAAAGTTTTCTATTAAAAATACAAAATTTCCAAAATTTTCTATTAGTTAGTTTGAAAGGAGGATGTACATATATATAAGGGGCTTCTATAGTGCCTGTTATGCGCTTCTTAACCAGTGCCTCAGGTGGGAATCGAACCCACCACCTCCAGTCTACCATACTAGAACACTAACCTACCGAAGGCCACACATATTTTCTATTAAAAATACCAAATTTTCTATTAAAAAATGCAAAATTTCAAAAATTTTTATTAAAATACAAAATTTTCTATCAAAAATACAAAATTTCAAAAATTTTCTATTAAAAATACAAAATTTATTATTAAAAATACAAAATTTTGAAAATTTTCTATTAAAAATACAAAATTTTGAAAATTTTCTATTAAAAATACAAAATTTTGAAAATTTTCTATTAAAAATACAAAATTTTGAAAATTTTCTATTAAAAATACAAAATTTTGAAAATTTTCTATTAAAAATACAAAATTTTGAAAATTTTCTATTAAAAATACAAAATTTTGAAAATTTTCTATTAAAAATACAAAATTTTGAAAATTTTCTATTAAAAATACAAAATTTTGAAAATTTTCTATTAAAAATACAAAATTTACGAAATTTCCAAAATTTTCTTTTAAAAATACAAAATTTCCAAAACTTTCTATTAAAAATACAAAATTTCCAAAACTTTCTATTAAAAATACAAAATTTCCAAAACTTTCTATTAAAAATACAAAATTTCCAAAATTTTCTATTTAAAATACAAAATTTCCAAAATTTACTATTAAAAATACAAAATTTCCAAAATTTACTATTAAAAATACAAAATTTCCAAAATTTACTATTAAAAATACAAAATTTCCTAAATTTACTATTAAAAATACAAAATTTCCAAAATTTACTATTAAAAATACAAAATTTCCAAAACTTTCTATTAAAAATACAAAATTTCCAAAATTTTCTATTTAAAATACAAAATTTCCAAAATTTACTATTGAAAATACAAAATTTCCAAAATTTACTATTAAAAATACAAAATTTCCTAAATTTACTATTAAAAATACAAAATTTCCAAAATTTACTATTAAAAATACAAAATTTCCAA
>NC_060952.1:85199504-85245985 GCF_022045245.1 Lucilia cuprina | reverse complement strand
TCTATCTATCTATCTATCTATCTATCTATCTATCTATCTATCTATCTATCTATCTATCTATCTATCTATCTATCTATCTATCAATCTATCTATCTTTCTATCTATCTACCTATGAAATCCTTAAAAATCACTTCTTCTTTTTCTTCACAGTATGTCATCATTATGAGTGTGGCTTTATTAGCCCTAGCCTGGATTGGTGCCATTTTCAATAATCTACTTTTAATGTATTTACTCACCTTGGGCGTTACTTTATATCCCGGCGTTCAAGATAAAGGTGTAATCAAACAATTTAAAGAACGTTTTGGATGTCTTGTCAGTTCTAAAATGGAAAAAATACGTGAAGTTACCAAAAAGCAAGAGTAATTCCCTTAAATCATAGGAAAATCAGGAAAAATTATAAGTAAAAAAAAAAAAAAAAATAAAACAGAAAACATAATTGAAAATGAATTCAAATTAATATTATCACATACATACAAAATAATATCAACAAACACATGTAATTTATTTTAGTTTTTTAAAACATTCACTTAAACCACACACTCATATTTTAATTTTTCTAGGATAATTTCAAATTATTCCTTAAATAAATATTAAATTATAAAAGAAAAATAAATGTATTTTTAAAATCTTTAGAAAAAAATAAAAATCTACAAACAAAGGACAACTTCGACCAAAGCATCTCATAAGTATTTTAAAAATAAAGCTCACATAATTAAAAAAATATTCATAAAAATATGCATTAAAACAAAAAAAGCTAAAAATTAAACATTTAGATATTAAAAATAAAAAAACATACAATCCTTTCTTACTCTCATGAGATCTTATTTTTAGCCTTTAGAATAGTTTTCTGTTTTTTCTTTCAAATACTGTTTTCTATCTTGAAATTTAATTCCATTTTTACTGTTTATTCACCTAAAAATAACGATACGCATAATTTAACCAAGTTAAAGGAATATTATTCCCTCTAAAGCATTTATAAGAATCGAAAAATCACAATATTTTTAACGCATTAATTATAAATCAATCATCACTTTAAAACAACATTTCAATACTTATAATTAAAAAAAATATATTGAACAAAACCCCAGTCAGTGGTAAAATCATAATATATTTTTTTGCGCTTAAGCGTTTAAATTAAACTAGTTGTAAGTTATGTCTATAAAATAAAAACCCAAAAAAAAAATAATGAAAAATTTGAAATTAATAAAAATAAAAACAAAGTTAATAAATTAAAAAACAAATGTTTTTCTTTTTAATTTTTCAAACATTTATTACATTTTAAATTTATTATTACATTTTCATCTTCCTCTAGAACGGGAACGTTCACGTTGTTTTTTACTTTTTTTAGTTTTCTTTTTGTGCTTTTTATGTCTTTCTTCCTCGCTATCCGTTGTAAAATGCGTTGACGACGACGACGATGATGATGATGAGTTCTCCTCATCAGATGTATCATTTTTATATTTTGATTTAGATTTTTTGGATTTTTTCTTTGTATGTTTTGATTTCTTTGATTTTTTATGTTTGGACGTATGTGTTTCATTTTCAGAATCGGAAGAATCATTTACAGCAATTACTTTGTGCTGTTGTCGATCGCGTTCTCGTTGTCTTTCTTTATCTCTAACGCCAGAGCTATGCTCAAGATCATTTGATTCTTTGTAGCGAGGTTTGTCATTAAATTTGTCTCTCCTGCTATCTCTATAATTATCTGTGTTGTCTTCTCTCTTGCGATCTCTGTCATTTTCTCTTCTGCGATCATTATCCTCATCCTTGCTATAATCCCTCCTGCGATCTCTCTCAATATCTCTGTTATATTCATTTCTACGTTCCCGTTCATTATCTCTGTTATAATCCGTTTTACGATCTCTCTCATCATCTTGGTTATATTCCCTTCTGTGATCTCGCTTATCATCTCTGTTAGTTTCTCTTTTACGATCTCTATCATCATATCTGTTATTTTCTCTCCTGCGATCTTTTTCATCGTCTCTGTTATATTCCCTCCTGCGATCCCTCTCCTCATCTTTAGGATAATCTCTTTTGTGATCTTTTGTATCGTTTTTATTTTGCCTTTCACTATGCTCCACTTCATCTCTATTAGTTGCTCTTCTACGATCTTTTTCATCCTCATATCTATTACGATTTCGCTCATTATTCTTATCGCGAGCTTTTTCATTTTTATCATAATATTTTTGTTCTCTCTTAGTTTCTTTTTTATCCTCTCGATAATTCTCATATTTTCCATTTCTTTCATGGGTATCTTTATTTTTAAGGTTCTTATAATTGTCCTCTTCTGTTTCTTTTTTGATTTTCCTTTCATATTTTGCCTCGATAACATCCTTTTCGTCTTTATCCAAAATAATTTGACCATGTTCATTTTCCTTCCTTTTGTATTCTTCATATTTGGAAGTGTCTAAGGGGAAAAAGAAGAAATGTTTAAGTAAGTAAGTAAGTAAGTAAGTAAGTAAATAAGTAAGTAAGTAGGTAGGTAAGTAAGTAAGTAGGTAAGTAAGTTGGTAAGTAAGTAAGTAAGTATGTAAGTATGTAAGTATGTAAGTAAGTAAGTAAGTAAGTAAGTAAGTAAGTAAGTAAGTAAGTATGTAAGTATGTAAGTAAGTAAGTAAGTAAGTAAGTAAGTAAGTAAGTAAGTAAGTAAGTAAGTAAGTAAGTAAGTAAGTAAGTAAGTAAGTAAGTAAGTAAGTAAGTAAGTAAGTAAGTAAGTAAGTAAGTAAGTAAGTAAGTAAGTAAGTAAGTAAGTAAGTAAGTAAGTAAGTAAGTAAGTAAGTTAGTAAGTCAGTAAGTAAGTAAGTAAGTAAGTAAGTAAGTAAGTAAGTAAGTAAGTAAGTAAGTAATTAAGTAAGTATGTAAGTATGTAAGTAAGTAAGTAAGTAAGTAAGTAAGTAAGTAAGTAAGAAAGTAATTAAGTAAGTATGTAAGTAAGCATAATTATTGTCTATTCTTGTCTAATTATTTCCCATTTCTTTACTCACTTATACACTTTCCATATTGAGCATACTCTTTCCTCGACACCGGCTGGCAAAGAAACTCATTAAACGCTTCCTTAGCACCACCTATGGCCATTTTAACAATAACCCTACCAGCGTGATCATCGAAACCCTCGATTTGTCCATAAAGATCTTTATGTTTACCACCCAAAATACGCACATATGCATTACGTTTAACCTCTAGCACTTCATTCGCTTCGGGCGCCACTAAAAGAGGTTTTTTATTTAAAGCTTTATCCGCACCCAGACCCATACCTTTAGGTCTTACCATAGGTGTATCGTCGATGGGTACACCACCTTTGCTTTTAGCTGCTGGTGGTTCGCTCCAACCCATGCCGCGTAGCATAGCTTTGCCAAAATCTTGTATGGGTATAGAATCATAATCATCTAAAGTGGATTCTTTAGCGCCATCTAAAGGCAAATCTTCTGGCTTTACAACGGGTAAAACTAAATTATTATTTGCGGTAGCAGCATCATTCTTTTGGACGTCAGCTAAAAGTTCTCTGGCGGCACGTTTTTCAATATCTTCGGGACCTTCATTGCCAACTGAGGCTGTAACATCTTTGGTCTCTGTACTTTCTTCCGGCTCTTCTTCTCCCAGCAAAACAGCACGCCTTTTTATTAAGCTGGCCAAGGCAGCCGACGTTTTGTGGGATTCCTTTAAAGGTATTACTAAAGGCTGTATCTCGGGTTTTTCTCTGTTTTTATAATTAATAAATTTTATTATTAATTTATAAACTATTATGTTTTTACTTTACTTACTCCACTAATTTAATTTCTTGGCCTTCCAGGCATTTTATCAATTCCACTTTTGATTCCTTTTGAACATTCTCTTTAATGGGTAATAAATTTAGTTTTTTATTAATTTTACTAAAACCAAATGATATCTTTTTAGGCTCCATATTGTTATAAATGAAAAACTTAATGAAATTCTTTAAAATTTAAACATTTATCATAAAAATTATTAAAATTATATGTCACAAAACGTTTATAAACAAATATGTATTGCCTTAGCAAAGACAAATTAAACAAGGTTTCAGCGAAGGCGATTTAATTACTGTTTTTGTGTTCTTTTTGACATATTTGTGTTATTGAGAACATTTTTTATTTATGTAATTTGACATTTTAGAGTTTATAGTTTGTATACATCTAAGCAGTTGACCATATCTACTGAAAATTCTTTTTAACTACAGCTGTGTGTCAAAGTTAATACATCATTTCAAAAGTATGGCATTATGGTAGAATTAAAAAAAATACTTAAAATTATGGAGATATACATTGTGACACTGATTCAAATACATGATGACTAGTGTAAAAGTATCAATATACAGTTTGTACCCGTTTATTCGCTAAATGGGCCAAATTTGAAAAAAGTACCAAAAGGAGATGCAACCCGGTGCAAAATGATTGACGGCGGTGGCGCAACCATATTAGGTCGGTGTCATATACAAAATATCGTCTGCGGCTAAATTGTCGGCTCAAGTAAACTTTTTCTTCAAAAATTGAACTTATAAGTTGTAATTGACCTAATATATAGTTATCACTATTTTAATATTAGCACAATATTGTGTGACAACTCTTTTCAATTAGCTATTAGAATTTAAAAAAGTGGCAACTACGTTCAAATTGGTGATATTATTTTCTGAAATATAGGTATGTGCAATTCCAATCTTTATCAGTGGCTTTTTTTAATATTTTTTTTTTTCATCTCTGCATAATTTCTCACACAACTTTTGTGTTTGCTTTATTTTATTGTTATAAATTATATACAAAATCTTACTTTTTTATCTGTCGGATTCCGTTTTTATATAAAATCTTTGGAAATTTGTTAATTAAGCATATTTGATAATTAGCCGGTTTACAGTCGATTTTAAGCCACCGCCGTTATTTTTAGTGTCAGTCACCGTTAATATTTGTCGGCGCAGGGTTCTGAATCACATACTTTGTAAAAAAAGCACGAGTTTTTCTTATTGCTTCTTTAATTGAAATCTTTTCAAATAAATTTAAAATAAAAATGTTTGGTGGAGCACAACCCATATTGGTTTTAAGTAAGTTTTTTGAAAATTTCATGGAAAACATAAGAAATTAAAGCCTTTTCTTTCTCTGTTAGGCCAAAATACTAAAAGAGAGTCTGGCCGCAAAGTGCAGCTGGAGAATATAAATGCCGGAAAGGTAAGTGTGTGCGAGTGTGTGTGTGGGTTTGCTTCTTAACGATGTGACTCATATAATAAAAGAAGTCCCATCAATATGACCGGCCATCTGTTAAGTTATTAAATGTTTTTTTCCGTATCATTAGGCTATTGCTGATGTCATCCGTACCTGTTTGGGTCCTCAGGCTATGTTAAAAATGTTGATGGATCCCATGGGTGGTATTGTCATGACTAACGATGGTAATGCCATATTGCGTGAAATTACCGTACAACATCCAGCTGCCAAGAGTATGATCGAAATTGCTCGTACTCAAGATGAAGAAGTTGGTGATGGTACCACTTCGGTTATTGTTTTGGCCGGTGAAATGTTAGCTGCTGCCGAACCTTTCCTACAACAACAAATCCATCCTACTGTTATTATTAGAGCTTATCGTGAGGCTTTAGAGGATATTGTTAAACACTTGCAAAGCGATTTGAGTGTGCCTTTGGATATTAACAATAAGGAAAAAATGGCTGAAGTGGTGAAAGCTTGTGTCGGTACTAAGTTCATTGGCAAGTGGTCTGACTTGGCTGTAAAGATTGCCTTGGATGCTGTACAGACTGTAACATTGAACGAGAATGGTCGTTTGGAAGTTGATATTAAGCGGTGAGTTGAATTGTGAAATTTTAAGGAAAACGTGTGTTTTTATAATTGAGTATAACAGTTTTCTATTGGAAATGTAAAACAGTCTTTTCTATAGACAGTATTGTTTTTGGAAGGTTTTTCAAGAAATCTTGTGTTTAGAGGACTTTCTATAGAAATGTATAATTAATAGTTTTTCTATCGATAATATTGTGTAAAATAGATTTTATGTAGAAAATGTTCTGTATAACAGTTTGTATAGAAACAATATTTGTTTCTATTGTTTATAACAGATTTATTCTATAGATAGCGTTGTGTTTAAAATTATAATGATATAAACAATTGTATATAACAGTTTAGTTGATTGAGATAATCTTATAATAAAATCGTTTCTTTCTTCCCTAACAGTTATGCTAAAGTTGAGAAAATTCCCGGTGGTTCCATCGATGAATCTTGCGTCTTGAAGGGTGTTATGATCAACAAGGATGTTACCCATCCCAAAATGCGTCGTCATATTGTTAATCCACGCATTGTCCTTCTCGACTGTTCGTTGGAATACAAAAAGGGTGAAAGTCAGACCAATGTTGAGATTATTGGTGAACAAGACTTTACACGCATGTTACAAATCGAAGAAGAGTTCGTACAGCGTATTTGTGCCGATATTATTGCTGTCAAACCCGATATTGTTTTCACCGAAAAGGGTGTTTCCGATTTGGCTCAACATTATCTTTTGAAGGCTGGCATTACTGCTATTCGTCGTTTGCGTAAAACCGATAACTTGCGTATTGCTCGTGCATGTGGTGCCACAATTGTTAATCGTACCGAAGAGTTGACTGAAAAAGATGTCGGCACTGGTGCTGGTCTCTTTGAAATCAAGAAATTCGGTGATGAATACTTCACTTTCATAACAGAGTGCAAGGATCCTAAGGCCTGTACTATTTTGTTGAGAGGCGCTTCTAAGGATATTTTAAATGAAACTGAACGTAATTTACAAGATGCTTTACATGTGGCACGTAATTTGGTTTTGGAACCACGTTTGGTAGCTGGTGGTGGTGCCATCGAAATGGCTTTGTCACAACTTTTGACTCGCAAACAATTGAAGGGTCCCTATACTGCTGTAGCAGAAGCTTTGGAAATCATTCCTCGTACTTTGGCTCAAAATTGTGGTGCCAATACAATTCGCACCTTGACTGCGTTGAGAGCTAAACATGCCTCACACTCGGGTGAGGGTGTGTGTGCCTGGGGTATTGATGGCGAATCGGGTGAAATTGTTGACATGAATGTTAAGGGCATCTGGGAGCCATTGGCTGTTAAAATGCAAACCTATAAGACCGCCGTTGAAACTGCCATTCTTTTGCTGCGTATCGATGATATTGTTTCCGGTTCCAAGAAGAAGGGTGATGGCATTACTAATCCCGCTGCTGCTGCTGCCGGTGGTGAACAATAAACATCTAAAATTTGTTCTTATGTATTAAATCATATATTTTTTCCTTTTGCTATAATTTATCGTTTAATATTAATTTCTTCTTGTTTCTTTAAAAACAAAAAAATTATCAAACAAAAATTCACCCTGCATTTAATGAGACAAACTATTGTAAACGTTTAAGAAACTGTGTTTCTAACGTTAAAGCCGTTAAATTTAATTGAAAGGCTTTAAAAAATATTCACCATACACACACCCACTTTTCTATTAATTTTTTTTTTGTTAAACTCTATTTACTCGTCGCTTAAGCTTGTGTTCTCTCATTAACATTAATGGAAATAATAAAAAACAACAACAAAACTTTACAAGAAAGTGAAACAAAACTAATTGTCTTTGTTTTTCTTCTTTTATATTTATTATAAATGGAATATACTTTGATCCATATTATCTACTATAGATTTATCTCAAGTCTTCAGATTCAAAATTGATCTAAAGTTTCGAACCTAACCTATTCACAATAGGTTGATCTATAGTCTTAACAATAGTTTAATCCATAGTTTGCTCAATAGCTTGATCTACAGTTTCGACTATAAGTTGATCTCTAAACTCTACTAAAGATTGGTGATGTTTGCCGTATAGATTGGTTTATAGCCTGGATACTAAGGTGAAATCTAGATTTGTCTATAATCACGACTGTAGATTAGTCTATCGTCAAGTCTAAAGATTTTTAAGTCTTAAGTATAGATTGCTTTATAGCCTGGACTCTAACGTGGAACCTAGATTTGTTTATAGACACGACTATAGATAAGTCTATCTTCACGACTATAGATTAGTCTATCTTCACGACTATAGATTAGTTAGATTCTTCACGACTATAGGTTAGTTTATCGTCACGACTATATATTAGTCTATTGGCACGACTTTAGTTAGTCTATAGTCTCGTCTATATATTGTCTTTAGTCTTGTTTATAAATTTTCTGTAGTCTTAGCTAAATACTACATAAAATCTCGACTATAGACTTTAAATAGTCAAAAGTGTCGACTATAGACTGTCTATAATCTCGATTATATAATGTCTATAATCTCGACTATAGACTGTCTATAATATCGACTATAGGCTGTCTATAATCTCGACTATAAGCTGTCTATAATCTCGGCTATAGATTGTCTATAATCTCGACTATAGACTGTCAATAATCTCGTCTATAGACTGTCTATAATCTCGACTATAGACTGTCTCTATTCTCGACTATAGACTGTCTATATTCTCGACTACAGAGTCTTTAATCCCGTCTATAGACTGTCTATAATCTCGACTTCAGACTGTCTATATTCTCAACCATAGATAAGTCTATAATCAATAGTCACGACTATAGATTGATATAAAACGCAATTTAGTTTAAACAACAGATTGGTCAACTTTTTATTAAAAAAAAATATTTCTTAAAATATTTCCTGTACAAACACAACTTAAACTAATCTTCCTTAAAGATTCCTAGGCAATCTTCAGTCTCCTCATACAAACGTTGATCCATCAACTTTAACACCTCCAAACCAATTGAGGTAAATTGAGGCTGTAAATAACGGGCAAAAATTTCCAAACCTTTAAAATTCTTTCCATTACATAGAAAATTCTTTAGCCATTGTACCAAAGGTGGCTTATGAGAATGTATAATACTGGGTATACTTATAAGAAAATCTACTTTTGTGATATCCTGTAAATCCTTGACATTTCTTTCTTTATGACAAGTTATATACAACAATTCATAGGGTTGTTTGAAACCCTCCGCCTTAAGAGGACTTATTAATTCGCCTAGGGTATTAATCTTAAACCATTTAACAGTATGAACCAATTGTAAATTCCAACTGGGTAGAAAATCTTGTTCTAGAGCTTGACGATGTTGTGGTGAATTGGTGCACCATAATAGAACCAAAGAGTTGGTGTGTATCAGTTGGTCAATGGGCATTTTCTTAAGGGTATCATTGTCTAGCATTTGATAGGCTAAAGATTGTTTGACTTTTTTCAAACGTCTGATGTATTTATTTAGCCAGGGCATATCCATTATCAATAAATCATAACATTCCAGTTCTGGCAACAATTTATGTAGTTCCTCAATGTTGTAATTAAAGAATTTTGTTTTGGGCGGTATAATATAGTTTTGTTCATAGAATTTGGTTATTTGAAAGGAATTTGTTGCATTGGCACCACGAAATTGAGGGAATTCTTGCGATTCTTCCCATAAACGAGGCAGTTCCTCAAGATTATCTGTTGATTGTAAGAAATTTTCTTGTATTTCCTTAAGAAATGGCTGCAACAGTAGGGTCTCTTGTAGTGTTGTTTCATTTTCCGTTTCCGCTTTTCTTTTGCGATTAAGTTTTTTAATTTGTTTTGAATTTGGGGAGGTTTCCACAGTAACATTGTTTTGTTTTGGATGAAAGTGAAATAGTTGTGGTTTTAAGGCATACGATTTTAGTTTAGTGTCCGTGTGTTGTTGGTAAAGTTCTTTTATTAATTTGCAATGATTTAAAAATATACAAATCTTGTTATCGATGATAATATTTTGCATATTTAGTTTTGTTTCGTTCGTTGGTTGGAATTAAGAACAAAAAACTCATGTGTAGTGTTAAAGAGTTGTTTATGTTTAGTGTTGTAATTAAGATGGTTACTTGTTGTGCTACAGAAAAAAAGTAATCACTTTATACATTGAATGGCTTTTACAAAATCTTCACAATTTTAACATCAATTCGAAAACGATTAAAAATGTTTTTTTTTTTGCTTTTTAGCATAAAACTTTTATTTATTTTCTTTAACATTCTTAATTATAAAATCGACAATATCTTGTTTATTAAAATTATCACTTGCAAACGGTATATGTTTATTTTTATCCTTTTGTGGTATAAAATACATAATCGGATATAAAGTATTATCCAATTCCAATGGTATACAATTTAAGCGAGAATCAATTTTTAAAATTTTCACCGAATACTTTTCCATTTCATGGGCTATAACCTCTAGAACTTGTAAAAATTGTTCGGTATAATCTAAACCCGAATAATATATGGCCAATAGGAGATCTTTTTTAATAGAATTAATCGATAAATTTAAACTGTCCGCTATACAAGTTTTAACCAATTTGCCATCGTTTTTATGCGGCCAAGGTTCGGATATATATAGTTCTCCATTGGTTAAACTAAAGGCAAAATAGAAGAGTGAGGCAGCAGTTTTGAAATCCTTTAAAACAAATTTATTTCTATTTAGATCTATGCCGAATACTTTGGGTGTTGCTTCATGGCATAATTGTAAATTTTTGATGAAATCTTGTGGTTTCCAAGAGGGATTTATAACATCTATATCCTTAAAATCGGCTATAAAATATTCTCTAGGACTGGTTAGTTGTCGGGCAACTTGATAGATTCGATCGATCCATTTTAAATGATGGGCTAAACATATATCATTTTGAAAATCCATAAAAGCAATAATAATACAACGATTGCTTCTTTGAAAAGCTTCACGTTCAAATACTTTTAAATAATGTTGACAATTGTCCTTTAAATACTGTGGTAGTTTAAGGAAATCGAGTTTGAAATCCTCTGTTATATTTAGCGGCTGATAACGTGTTTTACATAATTCCAGCTGTTGTTGTTGCAAAAACAATTCAGGATCCTTAAGATACGACATTATACCATTTATTATGTTTTCCTGTGTATAAGAGCCCATTAAAGGATCTACAAACTTGGTTTTATCATTAGCGGGTATAAGTATTAAACTGGGATAGCTAGAGATTCCTAACTCAAATGGTATATAATTTTTGGCTGCATTTATATAAACCACCTCAATATGGTGTGGTTGTAATTGTTTAGCTATAGTTTCATAATTGGGTTCGTAGTTCAAGTCCAACTCCGTATAATCCTCCAAATTGACAACAAGTAAAACATGCTTCATATTATTGCTAACCAATTCCTTGTAGTTATCATAAACACATAATTTCACCAAACTACAATTATTACCTTCCGGCAGTGTTTGGGATCTGAAGAGATTACCTTTTAAAAGTTCTTCACATAAATTTGTTAGACTTTCCAAACTTTTCTCAGCACTTTCATGTTCATATACACGTTTTTCAGCATCTATGGCATAAATTGTGGAAGAAACCTTTTCCGGACTGCCTATACTGCAGAAAAAATCTATTGAATGCCATTTGGAATGCATTACCTCAATGTCGAGCATATCGCCGGCTAGAAATTCTATACGTTCGCCATATTTCAATGACAAGGCAAACAATTTATCCAAACATTTGGTATGATAGGCACATTTTTCACGGAAATGATTAAAAAATATGACCATAGGTTTTGTGATCTCCTGAATTGATGAGCGTTTTAATATTTTTATTTTATTTTGACAATTTTCATGTACATATTTTTCAAAATCTATAGGTTTTAATGGTGGCAGCAGACGTTTGGGTGATGGTCGATAGCGTGTTTTGGATGGTCTTCTTAAGTGAACATCACTGAATGAATCACCTTCGAGGGTAATTTCACCAAAATGATCTAAATCGTCTGTTTCCATAGCAGCACAGCAGCAGTTGAAAATACTCTAGTTGTTGTCTTTTTCTTTAATGATAGATAATGACTAAAATAGATAAATTAGTAATTTAGTTGTTTTATTTGGAAAATGTAAACATTAATGGCCCAGCTGATAACTGTCAAATTAGTTTGTGTGTTTTTGTTGTTGTTGTTATTACAAAAGAAAAAAAGTTTGATAAAAAAGCTTTTATGCAAAAATTGTTTGTGTGCCGTGAGAGAAGCTGGTGAGAGGGTCCTATGACGAAATTCATACACCGAGAAAATATTAATGTGTCTATCTATCTATCTATCTATCTATCTATCTATCTATCTATCTATCTATCTATCTATCTATCTATCTATCTATCTATCTATCTATCTATCTATCTATCTATCTATCTATCTATCTATCTATCTATCTATCTATCTATCTATCTATCTATCTATCTATCTATCTATCCAACATTCCATAGAAAATTATTTAAACTTTGTATTTTTAATAGAAAATTTTCCTATTCCAGTGGTATAAAAAAACAATTTAAAAAGTCGCATATATTTATTTTAATCTTTTATTTTATTTAAAATATCTTTTTCTAAATTCTGTACATTCAAAGTAATAAAATCCACAATTTCAGCTTTATTCAAGTTGTTATTTCTGAAACGTATACGTAGATGTTTATGTGTCTTTGGTATAAAGTATAAAATTGGATATTTCGTATCGTCCAGTTCCAAAGGTATATAATTAAGGCGTGCATTAATTTTTATAATTTTTAACGAAAACTTTTTCACATCGACGGCTACCTCTTCTAAAAGCTGTAAAAATTGTTCAGAACTTTCCATGTTCGAATGATAAATTGCCAAAAATATATTCTTTTTAATGGAGGAAATACATAAATTTAAACTATCTGCTATACAAGTTTTAACCAACTTGCCATCGTATATATTGGGCCAAGGTTGTGTAAAATATAAATCTCCGCTATATAAATCATAGACGAAGTAGAATAGGGAGGCAATTGTTTTAAAATTCTTCATCAGAAATTTATTTTTCTTAAGATCCACACCGATTATTGTGGGTTTTATATTTTCGCCGGAAGTATTTTGGATGAAATCTTGAGGTTTCCATTCTGGATTTATGACATCTATATCTTTGTAGTCAGCTATAAAATATTCTCTATGACAAGACAGATTCGAGGCTACTTGATAAATTTGATCAATCCATTTAAGATGTTGGGCCAAACATTTACCACTTGAAAAGTCCATAAATGATATTATAATATAGTGTTTAGATTTCAATGAATTTTTGCGCTCAAACACTTTCATATTGTAATGACAATTATACAATAAATATTGCGGCAAATCTTCTAAGTTCATATTAAAATCAGGTGTAATTAGCAAAGGTTTGTATCTACATATACGATCTTGATGCTGAAGAAAACTTTCTGAATCTTTTAGGTAAGACTTTACACAGTTAACTATATTTTCAACATTTTTGGGTCCCTTAAGAAAATCCACATATTTGCTTTTATCATTTTGAGGTATCAGCAATAGAGTGGGATAACCGAATATACCCCATTCAAAGGGTATATAATTCTTTTTACTATTTATATGAACAACATCGACATTATACGATTTTAATTGTTCTGCTACCTGTTCGTAATCGGGTTCATATTTAAGATTTATATCGGTGTAATCTTCTAAATTCACTATTAACACAATATGTTTTGGGGAATCCATTACCAATTCTTTGAAGTTATCATGTACATAAATTTTAACTAATTTTGCGTTATTTGATTCAGGAGGTATAGGTTCAGATAAAAAGAGGCGACCACTTAAGAGATTCTTACTTAAAGCTGTTAATTCTTCTAGTGTACTATGTACACTTAAAAAGTGATATATACGTTTCTGTTGATCAATGGCGTATATATAAGCAGATTCTCTTCGGGGATTTACTAGATTACAGAAAGTTTGTATAGGGTTCCAGTTTGAATTGATTATATCTATATCTAACATATCGGCTGCTATAATTTCAATTTGATCAGCATATTTTAAAGCCAACTGATAGAATGTATCCAAATATTTGGTGTGATATTCACATTTCTCTCGAAAATGATTGAAAAATATTATAATAGGTTTTGAAATCTTACGAAATGTTAAACGATTTAATATTTTCACTTTATTTTGACATTTTTCACGTATGTAATCCTCAAAGTTAATGGGTTTCAATGGAGGCTGAGAACGTTGGTAGTATTGATAATATGTTTTAGTAAAAGGTTTTTGAAAATAAACATCACTGTCGGAATCACTAAAGTATTCGGAGTCATCACTATTCAGGCAAACTTCACTAAAAAGATCCATGCCTTTTTTTAACTTTAAAAATGCAATTTAACCGGAATTAGGTTAAATATTCACTAATGTTTTTGCTTTGGTTTTTTCTTAGATTTATACTGTAAAATAAAAGTTTTGTCTGGTATATGGGGACTAACATGGGAAGAGAGAAAGTGGAAGGCTCAAGCTTTAATATGAAATTCATACACTGCAAAAGTATTAGTGCTTATTGTGAAATTCTTTAAATAGTAGCGGTCTAAGTGTCGGTGAACAGAATAAGTTCCGTTCTAATGCAGTTGTAGTTCCAGTTTATTTCTTGTTTAGTTTTATTTCAGTTCTAGTTTACTTCTAGTTCAGTTCTAGTTCTGTTCTAATTCAGTTCTAGTTCAGTTCTAGTTCAGTTCTAGTTCAGTTCTAGTTCAGTTCTAGTTCAGTTCTAGTTCAGTTCTAGTTCAGTTCTAGTTCAGTTCTAGTTCAGTTCTAGTTCAGTTCCAGTTCAGTTCTAGTTCTGTTCTAGTTCAGTTCTAATTCAGTTCTAGTTCAGTTCTAGTTCTGTTCTAGTTCAGTTCTAGTTCAGTTCTAGTTCAGTTCTAGTTCAGTTCTAGTTCAGTTCTAGTTCAGTTCTAGTTCAGTTCTAGTTCAGTTCTAGTTCAGTTCTAGTTCAGTTCTAGTTCAGTTCTAGTTCAGTTCTAGTTCAGTTCTAGTTCAGTTCTAGTTCAGTTCTAGTTCAGTTCTAGTTCAGTTCTAGTTCAGTTCTAGTTCAGTTCTAGTTCAGTTCTAGTTTAGTTCTAGTTCAGTTCTAGTTCAGTTCTAATTTAGTTTAAATTCGGTTGTAGTTCAGTAACTAAACTAAAAACTAGAACTGAACTTCAGTTCTAGTTTAGTTCTGGTTCAGTTCTAGTTCAGTTCTAGTTCAGTTCTAATTCAGTTCTAGTTCAATTCTAGTTCAGTTATAGTTCAGTTATAGTTCAGTTATAGTTCAGTTATAGTTCAGTTCTAGTTCAGTTATAGTTCAGTTATAGTTCAGTTCTAGTTCAGTTATAGTTCAGTTCTAGTTTAGTTCAGTTCTGATTCATATCTACCTCAGTTTTGATTCAGATCTAGCTCAGTTCTGATTCAGATCTAGCTCAGTTCTTATTCACTTTTAATTCAGTTCTAACTCGTTTCTAGATTAGTTCTATTTGAGTTCTGGTACAGTTCTAGTTCAGTTCTGATTCAGATCTAGCTCTGTTTTATTCAGTTTTAATTCAGTTCTAGCTCGTTTCTAGATTAGTTCTAGTTCAGCTCTAGTTCAGTTCTAGTTATCCCGTTTGTATTAATTAGAACATAATTAGATTACACATTTTTTTTTATTTTTTCTTAAAATATATTTATTTTGTACATTTTCTCAAACACTTATATTATACTCCTCCTCTAATTCTCCTTTACACAAACCATATCCAAAATAAAAAAGTGTAGCTGGATTTTTAAAATCTTTCATTTGAAATTTATTTTTATTTTGATCTATACCAAATACTCTTGGAACCATAGATTCTGGTGGTACATTTTTTTTAAAATCTTTAGATTTCCATTCAGTGTTTATAACACCTATATCCTTGTAATCAGCTATAAAATAATTGATTCCTTCTAGATTCATGGCCACTTGATAGACTTGATCTATCCATTTAAGATGATGCGTTAAACATTTATCATTTCTGAAATCCATAAATATCAAAATATTGCAATCATTTTGTATATTTTCCAATTCTGAACGTTGAAATACTTTTAAGCAATCACCACATTTTTCTTTCAGATACTGAGGTAGTTCTTTTATATCTAAATTAAAATCGGTGGTTATTTTTAAAGGATAATACCAATTTGTACTTCTCTCCTTTTCCTTAAGTTCCTCAAAAGCTTTACGATCTTCTATATACATTTTTACAGTATTGATTATATTTTCCTCTATGCTATCGCCTCCAGTGGGATGACATATGAAATTTGTTTTATCATCTTGTGGTATAAGTACCAGGGTAGTATAACAGGTAATGCCCAATTCATATGGTATATAATTCTGATCACCATTTATATAGACAACATCTACATTATAGGGTTTTAACTGTTCAGCTACCATTTCATAATTGGGTCCTTCATCAGGTTTAATTTCAGTATAATCTGTATGATTGACTATTAACAAAATATGTTTTGTGGAATTGGTAACCAATTCATGGTAATTATCATGAACACAGATTTTTACCAGACGGCTACTATCGGGCTCTGGTAAAGGTTGAGATTTAAAGAGTCGATCATTTAAAAGATCTTCACATAAATTCGTTAAGCTTTCCACACTTTGCTCATCGGCATAGTGTAGTTCATGTATACGTTTCTGTTGATCGATGGCAAAAATAAAGGCATTTACTTTTTCGGGACTGACATCACCGTAAAAGAAATCTAAAGCTATTCTTTTGAATTTTAATAAATCTATATCAAACATATCAGCTGCTATAAATTCAATGCGTTCTCCATATTTCAAAGCCAATTGATGTACTGTATCCAATATTTTGGTGTGGTAAGCGCATTTTTCACGAAAATGATTAAAAACTATTATAATGGGTTTCGAAATCTGTTGAAATGTTTTACGATTTAATATTTTTATTTTGTCTTCATAATTTTCTTTAACATATTTCTCAAAATCGATGGGTTTTAACACTATTCTTGGTGGAGTGGGAGGTCTTTCCGTATACGTTCCAGTCTCATATTCAGAATCCGAATTGTTGTGACTAAAATCAATTAAATCGTCTGTTTTTTCCATTGCGTTTAAATGCGTTAGTAGCCGGTATTTAAGTATGACTAATTTTGAATATTGGACTGATGGGGGGTTTTTATAGCAAGAGATTTTTGCAACAGAGAGAGGAGATAGAGAGTAAGAGAAATTGTTGATAAAGCTCTTTTATAAAATTAATTGCAAACACTGAGAAAAAAGTTAATTTTATTAAAAGTTTGAGAATAAATGAACTAACTAACAAAGTAACTAACTAACTAAAAAAATTTCGAAATTTTTGTATTTTCAATAGAAGATTTTCGAAATTTTGTATTTTCAATAGAAAATTTTCGAAATTTTGTATTTTCAATAGAAAATTTTCAAAATTTTGTATTTTCAATAGAAAATTTTCGAAATTTTGTATTTTCAATAGAAAATTTTCGAAATTTTGTATATTCAATAGAAAATTTTCGAAATTTTGTATTTTCAATAGAAAATTTTCGAAATTTTGTATTTTCAATAGAAAATTTTCGAAATTTTGTATTTTCAATAGAAAATTTTCGAAATTTTGTATTTTCAATAAAAAATTGTCGAAATTTTGTATTTTCAATAGAAAATTGTCGAAATTTTGTATTTTCAATAGAAAATTGTCGAAATTTTGTATTTTCAATAGAAAATTGTCGAAATTTTGTATTTTCAATATAAAATTTTCAAAATTTTTGTATTTTCAACAGAAAATTTTCGAAATTTTTGTATTTTCAATAGAAAATTTTCGAAATATTATATTTTTAATAGAAAATTTTCGAAGTTTTGTATTTTCAATAGAAAATTTTTGGACCATGTCCTGCCTCAATTCGAAAAAGTGCATCCCCTTAGCTTACAAACAGCTAGATCGCAAAATAATTTTTACACCATTTTTATTTATTATCTTTTTCTTCACTTTCTTTAACATTCGTTTTTATAAAATCAATTATTTCTAGGGAATTTCTACTTAAAGTACAACATATTTTACGCTTTTTAAATCTAGATATAAAATAAAATACCGGATATTGATCACTGCGATATTCCAAAGGTATATAATTTATCACAGCATTAATTTTTAATATCTTTACACCAGATTTCTTAACATTACGTGCGATATTTTCTAAGGCAAGTAATATTTTATCATTATCTTTATAGTTCAGGTTATAGACAAAAAGTCCTATATGTCTTTTACAATTTTTTACATATAACTTTAAATTATCGGCTGTACAGGTGGTCACTAAAGAATGGTTATGTTTTAGTTTTTCCGGCGTAAGTTGGGAGTAGTAGAGCTGTCCTTTGCATAAATCGTTTAAAAAGTAATATAATGTATCTAAATGTTGCCTGCAATCGTATTGGTATATATTTTGTTGAATATCAAAGGCATATATTTTGATTTCATCTGCAGATAAATCATACGAAAAGTTATCACATTCATAATCTTGTTTTATTATATCAAAATCTCTATAGTCTGCTATTGAAATTTCCACTTCAAATTTAAAGTTTTGTTGAAGTTCTTGGAGTTTTTCTAGATATTTGTTAAAATGAGAAGATTTTCTAAATTGTAAACTCACAAAAATAAGTAAAATATTTTTTCGTCTTAGTTGAAAATCATAAAAATATTCCCGGTTAAAAATTTTTATGTTTTTATCAAAATGTTCAGTTAAATACTTTTCCAAGTTATCGAAACTATCGCTTATGGGTTTATCTGTTTCATTATATTTTTCGATTCCATTAACCGAATTTTCGATCTGTTGTTTAAGCCATTTAATCACATATTCGTCCTTTCTGCAGCCGTAACCAAATTTGGTAAAAATATTTTTATTCTTTTCTGGAAAATACACTAAAGTTGGGTAAAGTATACAATTGAGTTCAAATGGTACATAATTACTCTCAGCTATAAGGTAACACACCTCTAGATTATAATCTTTAAGGGCTAAGGCCACTTTTTCATAATTTGTGTCATACGGATTACTGCCTCGCCTTTTACCCACTACCAGTAGTATATGTTTATTGGATTTTAAAACCAATTCTTCATAATTTTGATAAACACAGATTTTAACTAAATTTTTATCATTATCTAACGGCAAAGGTTCGGAAATACAAAGTTTACCACTTAAAAATTGTTCACAAAATTCCATTAGATATTCTAAAGATTTATTGCTATTATTATATTGATAAATTCTCTTGCTTTGATCTATGGCAAAAATATAGGGTGCCTGTCTTTCGGGGCTGGTGAATTTACAAATATAATCCAAGGATTTCCATTCTTTATGCATTATATCTATATCTAACATATCGGCTGCTAAAAATTCTATACAATTATCATATTTATTAGATAGTTGGCTTAATAAATGTAACCATTTAGCTAGATAGGCACATTTTTGTTGAAAGTGATTAAACATTATCAATGTGGGTCGTTTTATCTGATGAAATGTAGATCGCTGCAATAATTTTATTTTACCTTTATAAGTATCTCGTAGATATTTTTCAAAATTTATTTCCATATGCGGTGGTTTGGGTGGTTCTCTGCCGAATATACTGCAGTAAAATTCCTCATCAACTGCCTCATCTAGAGCTTCGCTATCGCCGAGGATATTGTTAAAAATTTGTAATACTTTATCCATATTTTCGTTATCCATTATAGTGTTATCGTTGATAGTGTGTTTTACAATGTTTGCGCTACAATTACCTATTTGTTTATAAATCGTACAGGTGTTTTAAATCGATTATGATGTGCAGACTTTTTCTATAATTAATGTTATAAAGGGAATTTCACAAAATTATAATTTTGGAAAATCTAATGGCAGATATTAACAATAACATAAACTTAACTTTCTGTTAAAAGTTCTTAAAAAGCTTTGGGTAGATAAAAATGCACGAAAAAAGAGAGTGTATGAAAGAGAACTTTATAGAGAAATTAAAGAAAATATGAAACTAAAATCTATTAGAACTGAACTAGAAATAAACTAGAACTGAACTAGAACTAAACTAGAACTAAACTAGAACTGAACTAGAACTGAACTAGAACTGAACTAGAACTGAACTAGAACTGAACTAGAACTGAACTAGAACTGAACTAGAACTGAACTAGAACTGAACTAGAACTGAACTAGAACTGAACTAGAACTGAACTAGAACTGAACTAGAACTGAACTAGAACTGAACTAGAACTGAACTAAAAATGAACTAGAACTGAACTAGAATTAGAACTGAACTAAAACTGAACTAGAACTGTACTAGAACTGAACTTGAACTGAACTAGAACTGAACTAGAACTGAACTAGAACTGAACTAGAACTGAACTAAAACTGAACTAGAACTGAACTAGAACTGAACTAGAACTGAACTAGAACTGAACTAGAACTGAACTAGAACTGAACTAGAACTGAACTAGAACTGAACTAGAACTGAACTAGAACTGAACTAGAACTGAACTAGAACTGAACTAGAACTGAACTAGAACTGAACTAGAACTGAACTAGAACTGAACTAGAACTGAACTAGAACTGAACTAGAACTGAACTATAACTGAACTAGAACTGAACTATAATTAAACCAGAACTGAACTATAACTAAAATAAAACTGAACTAAAAACTTTTACTCAAAAACTAAAACAATCTATTTCAAATTATTTATAAAAATTTCATTTTTATTAAGCATTCTCCACATTAATTTTAATAAATTCCAAAATTTTATCTCTATTCAAATAACTGCCTTCCATAATTTTAGTATCCTTTTTATTTTGTAAAGGTATAAAATAAGAAGCCGGATAATTATCTTGTTTATACTCCAAGTCCACATAGTTCAAGTCAACATTTAACTTTACCACTTCCACATTTAAAGTATTTAGCTTCTGAGCTATATCTAGCAATAGAATTAAAAGTTCTTCCGCTTTTTCGTCACAGCCGGAATAAAATGTTATAAAAATGTGTTTCTTTAAATGTTTAAGGAAAAAATTAAAATAGTTGGCCGACCAATCTTTAATCAATTCTTTTTCAATGTTTCTGGAATAATCTTGGGAATAGTAGAAATCTCCATATTCCAAACTATCGGCGAAATAGAATAATGAAGCTGGGGAATTGTAGTTGTTAAATTCAAAGGTATGTTTTAAACGATCGAAACCATGTATTTTGGGTTTTCCTTGGGCGGCAAGGATTAAATCTTTGAATTTCCATTTTGAGTTAATAATAGCGATTTCCTTAAAGTCAGCTATCATAAATTGAAAACCGTAAAGTATGGAGGCCACTTGATAGAGTTTATTGAACCAGCTTACGTGATGAGCTAAACATTTTCCCTGGAAATCCATAAATGCTATAATAATTATAACTGATGTTTGCTCTATTAGGTCGCGATTTAACATTTTAATGGTATTTTTATAATTTTTGTCTAAAAATTCTTCCAAATCTTGATTGTAGTCCACTAGGAAATCTTGGGTAATTTGTACAGCTTGAAATTTCATTTTATTTTTCTGCCGCTGCTGCAGGTTAGACAAGTAATCGGGTTGGTCCAATATATTTTTAAGAAATTCTATTATTTTCTCTTCTGTTCTCATATCTTCATAGTAGACGAAATTTTCTTTATCATTATGGGGTATAAATATTGTGGTGGGAAAGCTATAGGCATAATACTCAAACGGTATATAATTCTTTTCTGCCTGCATATAAACTATATCCAGATTATAATTTTTCAAGGCTAAAGCTACTTTATCATAATTACTTTCGTTGTCCTGTAGTTGATTCAGATTTATAATTAAAAATATATTTTTTGACGATTTACGAATCAATTCCTCATAATTGTGATGAACGCATATTTTAACCAAATTATTTTTATTATTTTCTGGCAAGGGCTGTGAGGGAAACAGTTTTCCTTCTAAGAGAATCTCACATAATTTCGCTAAAGTCCCCAATTCTTTGTAGACATCTAAAAGTTCATGTATACATTTCTTCTCATCTAAAGCATATACAGTGGGTGTTACATCTTCGGGTCTTACAAATATTGAAAAGTATTGCAGAGGATTTCTATCCGGAAATATTATATCCATATCAAATAAATCAGCTGCTATAAATTCTATACGATCACCATATTTAATTGACAATTCATACATTCTATCCAGCCATTTAGTGTGATAGGCACATTTTTCACGAAAATGATTAAACATAATTACAATAGGACGTTTTATGTGTGAAAATGTTTCACGATTTAAAATTTTTATTTTGTTGTTACATTTTTTCTCGATATATAACCCGAAATCTATATATGTCGGAGTTTTAAGGCGTAATTTAGGTTGTGGTACAGGTTTATAACGCCATTGTTTATAAACATAAATATCGTCATTATCACTATCGGCTTTTAATAATTGTTTAGACACTTTTTTAGTTATAGTTGCCATAACGTTAGTATTTAGATAATCAGCAATAACTAACATTTACTGACCAATTCTTAATAATTATTAATAGATTTATATAGACATAAGCTTTTCTAAGGCAAAACTTTACTACATGGTGAAAATGCTGAATATAACGATTTTTTTTATTATTTTTATCTATACTATTTCTTTCAGTGTTTTTTAAAAAGCTCTCACAAAAATTGTTTGTAAACAAATTTAGCGTTATAACACAGGCATGGACAACTAAAACTGTACTCTTTTCGACTAAACTGAAACTGGACTAGGCTATGGACTAGACTAAACTGTAGACTAGACTATAGACTAGACTATAGACCAGACTATAGACTAGACTATAGACTAGACTATAGACTGGACTATAGACTAGACTATAGACTAGACTATAGACTAGGCTATAGACTATAGACTATAAATATATATATATATATATATATATATATATATATAATATATATAATATATATATATATATATATATAATATATATATATATATATATATATAAATATATATAATATATATATATATATAATATATAATATATATATATATATAATATATATATATGTATATTATATATTTATATTATATATAATATATATATATTATATATATATATATATAATATATATATATATATATATATATATATATATATATATATATAATATATAATATATATATATATATACATATTATTGATATTAAATTCAACAAAAAATATATTTTTAATTATAAATTTAAGCCAATACCAGGACAACGAACCCAATTTTGAAAATGTAGCTTTAATCTTAAAGGACTACAATTTGGATATAGTTTATATGGATGCTGAAACGAACTAAGGAGTGAGATCGAAAAATTCTTAACACACGTTTTTCATTACATTTTTCAACCAAAGTATTATTTGATTTTTTTTTTGATCAAGTTACCTTTGAAAAACATGTCAGTTATTATGTGTAATGTCAATTATATTAATTTTTTTGTTAATCTGATTAAAATGAGTGACCAGAAAAAAGTGCGTACTAAAATTATTAAATATTTTCAACTAAACCCAACTTGGTCTTACAAAAAGTTGGCCAAGCATACAAAGGTCTGCCGTCAAACTGTTTCCAATGTTATTAAACAGTACCGGGAGAACTTGTCAGTTGATAGAAAACCTGGTTCAGGTAGAAGGAATGGTCCACATGATGTTTCTAAAGCCAAAAAAATAGAACGCATTTTCAAAAGAGCTCCCAACACATCCGGTAGGAAAGCAGCTCGGTTAGCTCAGTGCTCGGACTATTTGGTACGAAAATGGTCACTATGGTAAACAAGCCCTTGAGTGGTACAAGAACAATAATGTGGTATTTGTACCAAGAGAGGCAAATCCTCCAAACTGCCCGGAGCTAAGGCCAGTGGAGAGATATTGGGCTCTTGTTAAAAGAGAATTGAAGAGTACAAAAAAGGTGTCCAAAAGTGTTGTAGATTTTAAACGGAGATGGACTACATGTTCGAGCAAAGTGACAGAAAGCACTATAAAAACGTTAATGGAAGGTTTTCCGAAAAGGGTTCAAAATTTTATCACTAGTGATTAAAACTATAAAAATATTTTTTTTTTGTAAATTGTAATAATAATTTGAATCAAATAAAAAAAAATAAAGTTGTAAGTTTAGTGGTTTCTTTTTTATAAACATATATGTATGTTAAGAATTTTTCGATCTCACTCCTTATATACCTTTTGAGTATTGTGTTAATTCATATCCCAGTATAATATTTATACATTATGATGATAAAAAGAATTTTATATTTTATGAATATAGCAGATTAGAGGAAAATATCATAGACTTTCTGAAGGATTGTTTAGAAAAACCGGAATATTTGAAATCACTACAGGAATACCAAAATTCCAGAAGCTATAAGACCGCCAAAGTACCCGCAGATTTTTCATTAGATTTTAACGAATTGCCAGCATTTTTACACCAGCATTATGACAGCTATATAACGTTATTAAATCGTCGAACTCTAGGGCAAACCAAACAACTTGCTCTTATAGTATTTATGGATTTTCAAGGGAAATGTGCGGCTCAGCATGTAGAGTGGTTAAATAAACTGAAACCTGTTATTCGTAGCTGAAACCTGTTATTCGTTTATAATATTTATAGCAGACTTTAAAGAAATCAATGTCATAAATAACCACTGGTATACTGAAAATCTAAGAAAATCCGCCCAAGGAATACCTTAAATATATGCCTTTGATCGTCTCAAAAATATTTATAGATTTGGTAATTTCGATAAACCAACATCTCTATTCTATTTTACCGAAAGTTTAGTACATGGTGATTTTTACTATTCTGAAATCTATAAAAGTTATATGGATCGCGAATTACTTATTAAATATTGTTGTGCAAATTATTTGAAGATATTTTTGAAAATATCTAAAAAACATATATTTATAACATTTTACTCATCGGACAATGCAAATACCGATGAACTTGTCAATTTATTGCAAAGTATTGCCCAAGATGTTAAGGACTTAGAGATTGAGGTGGTCATGTTTGATGTTAAGTTTAATTATTTAAGTTTGGAATTTGTTCAACCCAACTATCCGGTGCATTATTTTATACCCAAACATAATAAAAGTGAGAGAAAACTTTATGTGGATAATAACTTAAGTGGGGATAAAATGTTGGAGTTTATTAAAATTAATATTAAGATAAATTGAGATTTTTGTAATTTATATCTTTTTTTAATATTTTACTGTAATTATTTTTAGTTTTTTTTTTTGTAAATAAATTGTAAAAATTTTATAAATGTTTTAAATTGTACCGTGCCTTCTGACAAGTTTTTTCTTTCAGTGCTTAAATTGTAAACAAATATTTTGCGAAATTTTTAAAATGCAATCAATAAAAACAATAAAAGTTTGCATGAGAATAAAGCTTTAAATGTATGCTCTCTTTACGTCATAATAAAGCTTTACATTTATGCTCTCTCAAAAAGCTCCCATTTATAATTTCACAATGTGTTTGAAAACATACATCTAGAGAAATTATTGCTACAAATTGTGATTAATTTTGCTACTACAATAATATATAGTTATTTATATGAAATCACTTTTTCTGTAAAAAAAGTTCTTTTAAAGAAGACTATTCTTCTATATAGAAAGTCTTCCTAAATGAGATACCCATATAGGTCTATAATCAAGACTAGTCTAAATTGGTCTGATATATAGTCAAGATAATAGTCTAGTCTATGGTCAAGATAATATTCTGATCTATATCTGTAGTCTGGTCTGTAGTCAAGACTATAGTCTAGTCAATAGTCAAGACTATAGGCTGATCTATAAAAAATACTATACATTGGTTTATAGTTGAGACTATATATTAGTTTATAGTCAAGACTATAAGTTAGTCTAGACTGTATACTTATCTAAAGTCAAGACTATAGTCTACTCTATAGTCATGATTTTAAACTAGTTTAAAGTCAATACTATAGACTGATCTATAGTTAAGACTATAGTCTGCATTATAATCAAGACTTTAGGCTGGTGTAGTGTCAATACTATAGTCTGGTCTATTGTAAATATTCTATACTGGTCCATAGTCAGTACTATATGCTAGTTCATAGACAAGACTATATATAGTCTGGTCTATTGTCAAGACTATAGGCTAGTCTATAGGCATGACTGGTATATAGTCAAAACTATAGACTATAGGTCTATAAACCTATAGTCTTCACTGTTCTATTGTAAAGATTATAGTCTGGTCTATAGTCAAGACTATAGTCTGGTCTATAGTCAAGACTATAGTCTGGTCTATAGTCAAGACTATAGTCTGGTCTATAGTCAAGACTATAGTCTGGTCTATAGTCAATACTATAGTCAAGATTATACTCTTGTCTAAAGTCAATATTATATACTTGTCTGTAGTCACAACTATAGTCTAGTACATAGTCAAGACTATATATATTCCGGGCTATAGTCAAGACTATAGGCAAGACTGATCTACAGTCTAGACTATTGACTGTTGTAAAGTCAAGACTACAGACTTTTCTATAGACAAGACTATAGACTATAGTCAAGACTATAGACTTGCCTATAGTCTAGACTATAGACTTGCCTATAGTCAAGACTATAAACTTGCCTATAGTCAAGACTAAAACTTGCCTATAGTCGAGACTATAGACTTGCCTATAGTCAAGACTATAGACTTGCCTATAGTCAAGACTATAGACTTGCCTATAGTCAAGACTATAGACTTGCCTATAGTCAAGACTATAAACTGGACTATAGTCAAGACTATAGACTTGCCTATAGTCAAGACTATAAACTGGACTATAGTCAAGACTATAGACATTTCTATAGTCAATACCATAGACTACTCTATAGTGAAGGATGTTTGGTTATCTATTGATTAAAAAAAATAAAAATGAATAAACCGTATACTTTATATTTTAATAACTTTATTTTTATTGTTGTAATTATTTTATTTAATAAATATGAACAATAATTTAATTGGAATTCTCTTCAACATTAATTTTAATAAAATTTAAAATTTTATCAAAATTTAAGTCATTATCTGCATAATGTAAACTATGACGTTTATTCAGCTTGGATATAAAATAAAATGCCGGATATTTCTTCTGAACATATTCCAAGTCCACATAGTTTAGTTCTATATCGAATTTCACCAGTTCAACATTTAGATCCTTAACTTCTTTGGCTAGTAATTCCAATAAATTTAGAATATTTTCTGCATGCTCATCGAGTGAAGAATAAAATGTTATAAATATATGTTTTTTCGTTGAATAAAGTAAACTATAAAACAGATCGGCAGTCCATGTTTTAACTAATGTTTCTTGGGTATCAGTAGGATAAACTTGTGAATAGTATAGGTCACCATGTTCAATGCTATCGGCAAAATAGTATAAAGATAAAATTGAATCAAAATTACCAAACTCATAGGTGTGATTTAAACGATCCAAGGCATATATTTTCGGTTTTCCCTGAGATGATTCTATAAGTTCCTCCATCTGCCATTTTGTATTAATCACATCTATATCCTCAAAGTCAGCTATGAAAAATTTAAATACACTTACTTCTGCCAATTGATAAAGTTTATTGAACCATTCTATATGCTGAGGATTACATTTGCCTTGAAAATTCATAAAAGCTATAAGTATTAATTTTTTCGATTTCTCGATTACTTCACGATCCAAAATTTCAAAGCAACCATCATATTTATCTTTTAGAAATTGTGGTAATTTTTTAAAGGGCAATCTAACATCTGCGGCTATCTGAACTGATTTACATTGTATTTTACTTTGTTGTTCCTGTTGCAGCGATTTCAAATATTGCGGCTGTTCGTGGACTTTTTTAAGAAATTCAAATTCATTTTGTAAATCATTATAGTAAACGAAATTATTTTTATCATCATGAGGTATATATAATATAGTGGGATAACTTTTAATCTGATATTCGAAAGGTATATAGTTTTTCTCGGCCTCCATTAAAATAATATCCAAATTGTAGTCTTTTAATTCTAAAGCTAAATTCTCATAATCAGTTTCCATTGTTTGATTTTTATGCTTGTGAATAATTAAAAATATATTTTTGGTGGAATTTAAAACCAAGTCTTCATAATTATCATGGACACATATTTTAATTAAATTATTTTCATTATTTTCTGGTATCGGCTGGGAAGGAAATAGTTTTCCAGTTAACAGATTTTCACATAATTCGTATATATCTTTCTCGCCTTGAATGCTATGTTCATGCACACGTTTCCTTTCATCTAAGGCATATACAAAAGGTGTTTGATTTTCGGGTCTAACCAATCGGGAACAAAAACTTAATGGATTTCTTTTCGTATATAATATATCGATATCCATAATATCGGCTGCTATAAAAACGATATCATCTTTATATTTCAAACTCATTTGATAGAAAATATCTAGCCATTTGGTATGAAAGGTACATTTTTGTTGAAAATGATTGAAAATTATTATAATTGGTTTCTTAATTTGATGAAATGTTTCACGTTTTAAAATTTGTATTTTATTATCACAATTTTCTTTTAAATACTTTTCGAAATCTATATATTCGGGTAGAATACGTTTTAACTTTGGTTTCGGTACAAATCTATTTTTTCGTGGTTTATTTTGATTTAATATTGTTGTGGTATTTTCCGATGTTTTGCACTCCATGCTGTTAGTTTTTGAACTGATTAAAATTTTAACATAATTATGGGTTTTTTAATATAAATGAGTCATTTATATATATATATGTACAATAGGCAGGTGGCAAGTGAAAAGTTTTGATAGAGTAAAAACACAGTTAAATGATGAAATGTTTTTACACTGAAAAGTTTTTTTTTTTTTTTAATTTTATTATATTTTTAGAATTTAAATAAAATATTGGAAAAATAGTATTTAAAAACAAAAGCATTGACTATGGACCACCCTATATCAGTCTATAGTCTTGACTATAGATCAGTCTGTAGTCTTGACTATAGATCAATCTGTAGTCTTGACTATAGATAAGTTTATAGTCATGACTATAGATCAGTCTATTGTCATGACTATAGATCAGTCTATTGTCTTGGCTATAGATCAGTCTATTGTCTTGTCTATAGATTAATTAGTCTATAGTCTTGACTATAGATCAGTCTATAGTCTTGACTATAGATCAGTCTATAGTCTTGACTATAGATAAGTCTATAGTCATGACTATAGATCAGTCTATAGTCTTGACTATAGATCAGTCAATAGTCTTGACTATAGATCAGTCTATAGTCTTGACTATAGATCAGTCTATAGTCTTGACTATAGATCAGTCTATAGTCTTGACTATAGATCAGTCTATAGTCTTGACTATAGATCAGTCTGTAGTCTTGACTATAGATCAGTCTATAGTCTTGACTATAGATCAGTCTATAGTCTTGATTATAGATAAGTCTATAGTCTTGACTATAGATCAGTCTATAATCTTGACTATAGATCATTCTATAGTCTTGACTATAGATCAGTCTATAGTCTTGACTATAGATCAGTCTATTGTCTTGACTATAGATTAGTCTATAGTCATGACTTGACCAAAGATCAGCCCATAATCTTGACTATAGATCAGCCTATAGTCTTGACTATACATCAGTCTATAGTCTTGACTATAATTCAGTCTATAGTATTGACTAAAGTTCAGTCTATAGTCTTGACTATAGATCAATCTAAAGTCTTGACTATAAAACAGTTTATAGTCTTGACTATAGATCAGTCTATTGTCTTGACTATAGATCAGTCTATAGTCTTGACTATAGATCAGTCTATAGTCTTGACTATAGATCAGTCTATAGTCTTGACTATAGATCAATCTAAAGTCTTGACTATAGAACAGTATATTGTCTTGACTATAGAACAGTATATTGTTTTTACTATAGAACAATAGACTGTCCAAAGTCTTGTCTAAAGATCAATCTATAGTCTCGATAAAAGATCAGTCTGTTGTCTTGGGTATAGATCAGTCTGTAGTCTTGACTATAGATCAATTTAATGTCTTGACTATAAATCAGTCTTGACTACAGATCAGTCTATAGTCTTGAATGTAGATCAGTCTAAAATATTGTCTAAAGATCAATCTATTCTCTATTGTTTACATATAGATTAGTCCAAAGTCTTGTCTAAAGATCAGTCCAAAGTCTTGAATAAAGATAAGTCTGTTGTCTTGGCTACAGATTAGTCTGTAGTCTTGACTATAGATCAGTCTAAAGACTTGTCTAAAGATTAATCTATAGCCCTGACAAAAGATCAGTCTATAGTCTTGACTACAGATCAGTCTTTATTCTTGACTATATATCAGTCTATAGTTTTGACTGTAGATCAGTCTAAAGTATTGTCTAAAGATCAATCTATAGTCTTGACAAAAGATTAGTCTATAGCCAAGACTAAAGATCAGTCTATAGTCTTGGCAATACATCAGTCTATAGTATTGACTATAGATCAGTCTATAGTTTTCACTATATTTCAGTCTATAATCTTGACTATAGATCAGTCTATAGTCAAGATCAGTCTATAGTCAGTATTGACTTTAATAGTCTTTATTTTAGATAATTATTTTTAAAATTATATATTAAAATCATATTTTTTGTAAAAAATGTATTTATTTATTATAAATAGTTTAAAAAAATACTTATATTAAATTATGAATTAATTTTCACATTATTTTTAATAAACTCTAATATTTTAACTTTATTTAAATCATCATCCATATATAGTCTGCTATCTCTTTTATTATGTTTGGATATAAAATAAAAAGCTGGATATTTCTTTTGAGCATATTCCAAATCTACATAGTTGTAATCAATATCAAATTTAGCCACTTCAACGTTTAAGTTCTTAACATCTTTAGCTATTAGATCCAATATATTTAACAAGTTTCTAGTAGTATTTTCATAACCCGAAGAGTAAAATGTTATAAAAATATGTTTTTGAGTTTTCTTAAGAAATATATTAAAATAATCGGCAGTCCATTGTTTAACTAATTCATCAATGTTTGATCTAGAGTATTTTTCATAATAATAAAGTTGTCTTCTTTCCACACTAACAGCAAAATAGAAAAATTTTCTTGCACAATTAAAATTACCAAATTCATACGAATGTTTGCGAAAATCAAAGGCATAGATTTTAGGTTTATTTTGAGCTGATTCGATTAAATCTTGAGGTTTCCATTTGCTGTTTATAACATCAATATCCTTAAAATCTGCTATGAAGAATTCATATATAAAAGATCTAGCAGCTATGGGATAGATTTCATTAAGCCATTGTATATGTTGCGCTAAACATTTCTTATCGGAAAAATCCATATATATAAGAAATTGATAACGATAATTGTTGGAATTTGATAAAATTTTTCGATCTAAAACTTTGAAAGTATCATCAAAGTTATCTTGTAAAAATTGTGACAATTCGTGAAAATCTATTTGAAAATCTTTAGATACTTTTATAGTTTTTGTGGAAAATCTATTTTTTAATTGCTCTTGTTTGAGTTCCAAAAACTCTGGATAATCAATAATGTTTTGTAAAAATTCTATAATATCTTCTTCTAGTAGAGCTCCTTCATAGTATATGAAATTCTTTTTATCGTTTTGTGGTATAAACATTAAGGTGGGATAGCATCCATCTATGTGATACTCAAAAGCTATATAATTCTTTTCAGCCTCCATATAAACGAAATCCAAATTATAGTTTTTTAGGGCTAAAGCTACTTTTTTGTAATCTAGTTCAGGTTCTTGTAGTTCATATTTTTGCAAATTTATTATTAGAAACACATTGTTGTTGGACTCCAATACCAGTTCTTTGTAATTGAGCTCAACTGCTATTTTTATGAGATCTGTTTTATAACTTTCGGTTAATGGCAAAGAGGGATAAAGTTTTCCATTTAATAGCTGTTCACACAAATCTTTTACAGTTATATCGCTGTCATCGGAGTATTTATATATTCTTTTCTTTTCATCCATGGCATAGATTAAAGTAGGCTGCTCTTCTACTTTTAATATTCTAGAGAGATAATTTAATTGATTTCTTCCTCGATATAAAATATCTATATCCATAATATCGGCAGCTATGAATTCGATAAGATCATTATATATTAATTTTAATTTCCACATTTCATTAAGGGATTTAGTGTGATGTACACATTTTTCTCGAAAATGATTAAAAAATATTATAATAGGACGTTTTATTCGATAGAATGTTTCACGATTTAAAATTTTTATTTTATTATGGCAATTTTCTTTTAAATAGAGTTCAAAATCTATATTTTGCGGTGGTATATAACGCACAGTCGCTTTGGGTTTATAATCGTTATAACATGCATTAGTTTCAATATAATTATTATATTTTTCACTGCCCGGTTCATCTTCAATATCTATTTTATTAAATATTTTTACTATATATTCAAAATTTTCACTCTTCATAATGTCAAGTAGCCCCGCTTAACCGATATCAACAGATGCAATTTTAAAACTGTCATGAACTTATGTTGTAAATGTGTGTTTTATTAAAACAACAAAAGAGCTTTTTACTTAATCTTTTTAAAATATATGATGAAATTTATTTTCATAAATATTACAGTGGCGGTTTACATATTCCTTACCAGGGATGTGTTTTTGAAATTGTAAACTACTACTACTCTTGCCGATATTAGTACTTTTTTTGATTTTGAAAGTACTCCACAGACTAGTCAATGAAGTTGTCCATAGACCAATTAGTAGATAAATCAAGAGACTAATCCATAGACTAAATAATGGACTAGTCAATTGCCTTGTTCACACACTAGTCAAAAGTCAAGTTTATACACTAGTCCATGGCATAATAGAAAAGGTTAATGCGATATAATAGTGTTTGCTTTCCGTCAAAAGTTGTTATTGTTTACATGTTAGAAATTTTATTTGTTTACTTTTTAATATGTCATTTTTGACAGTAAGCTTTTGTATTGTTGTAGTAATGCAGTCATATCTCTAGTTCTGCCATGAACTAGTCAATAAACTAATCAATAGATTAGTTCATGTATAAGACAATAGATTAGTCTATAGACTAACCAATATAGATTAATATAGACTATTTAATTAACTAGTTCATAGACTATATACTTTTACATAGATTATTCAATATAGAAGTCCACACACTAATGAAATTGTATATGAACTGATCTACTAGTCTATTGATCAGTTTATTGACTAGTCTATTAATAAATTTATTGATTTTTCCATTGTCCAATCTATGGACAAGTCTAGTTAGTCTATTATTTAGCCAATTGAATAGTTTTTGAACTAGACTATTGATTAGTCATTGGACTTCTCTATTACTTAGTTTATTTGTAGTTTGTGGACTAGTCTATAGGTAAGTCCATTGTCTAGTTCATGGACAAGACTTTTGAATAGTTTTTGAACTAAACTATTGACAAGTCTACTCCAACTACAAGTCCAGTCTGGTAGACCGGAGTTGTTGTGATCGATTCCTGACGCACTGGTTAAGAAGCGCACAACAGGTCTGATAGAGGCCTAGGTGTATTTCGATGGATTTGATGTATATATGTACATTCTCCTTTCAAACTAACTAACTACTAGTTTATTGGTTATAATATAGATTATTTCTAGATTAGTTCTTGAATTATCGAGCAACTGTTCTCTTGACCATTCTGTTCACTATTAACTAGTCAAGTCTATTGTATAGTTAATAGTTTATTGTATAATCTGTGGAATTGTCTACAGACTAGTATATGGATCTAGCCTACTGACTAGTCTAGGGATTCGTCTACTGTCTAGTCTATTATTTGATTATGAGGCAATAGAAAATTTTGAATCGATTTTAATAATTTTTAACAATGTTAATCTCAGGAAGAAGCATATTTTTAAGACCCAATTTTAATCCGTTGGTTCTGTATTTAGGCCCAAGCAAAGAAATTGAGCTACTTCAGTAGGGTTAGTTCATTGAGCTAAGTGAAGTAGGTTGGGCTGACAATTAAATATGTGGTGGGTATCAAAGGGGACCCTGACCACATGCTGGACATATATTAGGGAGGTCACGGTCCAGTAGGCGTTTAGCCTGTTGGGCCAGAAAAACTCTTGTTTTCCGTGGGAGGTTCTTATCTATTTCTGCTAAAGGCGGTGGGCGGCCGCCAAGAACGACATTCATGCGGCATTGATGGCCAGAAAGCGCGGTATTGATGGCGTCTCTATGAATGTCGTTCAAAGCATTTGTATACGAACTCTGATCCAAGGGATCCTGAACATATGCTCTCCTCGTAAACATTTTTCTGACACGCCTCGGGGGAGCATCCAACTGTGTTGGGATGACTCTTCCGGTGACATGACATTATATTCCTCGACTGAGAGGACATTCGTTTCCAGCATGCAGCCCGTTACAGTCCGTACGGCAGCATTTTGGAAACTTTGGATACGTCCAGTGTAGAAGTTGTGTATTTCATTCACTCGATCGCATAGCTTGGTTTTTGCAGCTTTTTGTCGGACATATCTAAATCGACTCAGAAAATTATTTTGAGCCGATTGGCTCAGAAGGTGGGTATAGGACAAATATTATTCTGCGTTACAATCCTCACTAAAATGGTGTAGGGTATGAAAAGTCAACGCGGTCTCATTGAAGGTAGAAATAAGTCTAGAATAATATCTCGAGCAAATCAGTGCAGTTATCTAAATGTGAATGAAGAAGTTTTTCCCAATAAAAAAATATTTATAAATAAAACGAATTAAGAAGATTTGTTTAAATATAAAGAAAAAAGACTTTATTATTCAGCAAAATATAAAAGCATTCGTATAAAAAAAAGAAATAGTAATCTAAATAAATGTTGAAAAAAACAACGATTTTTAAAACTTTATTTTTTCTCCACTTGACTTTTAATAAACTCCAATATTTTATCTCTACTTAAATCGTTACCACGATAAATTCTACTATCTCTTTTATTATGTTTAGATATAAAATATTGCACTGGATATCTTTCCTGAGCATACTCCAAATCCACATAGTTTAGATGAGCATCGAATTTTACCACTTCAACATTTAAAGCTTTAACATCTTCAGCAATAATATCCAATAAATTCAAGAGTTTTTCAGTATTCTCATCATCCGATAAGTAAAATGTTATAAAAGTATGTTTTTTAGTTTTCTTAAGAAAAATATTAAAATAATCCGCCGTCCATTCTTTAACCAATTGATGTATATTTTTTCTTGGATATACTTGAGAATAGTAAAAGTGACGACTTTGTAGACTTGAAGTAAAATAAAATAACGAGGGTATAGAAGTAAAATCTTTGAATTCATATGTGTGCCAAAGGTGATCAAAGGCGTATATTTTCGGTTTTCCTTGGGCAGACTTGATTAAGTCTTCTGCTTTCCATTGACTGTTGATTACATCTATATCCTTAAAGTCTGCAATAAAAAATTGAAATGAATATGCTCGTTCAACCACCTGATAGATTTTATCAAGCCATTGTATGTGATGAGACAGGCATTTCATATTCGGAAAGTCCATAAATATCAAAATACGAATATAAAATCTTTTGGGATCTTCAAGAATTTTACGTTCGAAAACTTTATAGCGGTTATCGAAATTTTCTTGTAAAAATTGTGGTAAATCCATAAAATCTATTTGAAAATCATCGGCTACTTTCATTGTTTTCCGTAAGATTCTTGTTTTCAACTCTTGCTGTTTAAGTAGCAAAAACTCTGGGTCATCCATGACATTTTTCAAAAATTCAATTATAACATCTTCTTTTCTAAAATCTTCATAATATATAAAATTATTTTTATCATTATGTGGTATAAATAATATGGTGGGATAGCTGTTAACTTGATACTCAAAGGGTATATAATTCTTTTCAGCCTCCATGTAAACAATATCCAAGTTATAGTCTTTTAAGGCCAATGCTATATTATCGTAATTTGGTTCGTACTCACTAAAATGATAACGATCTAAATTTGCAATTAGAAAGATATTTCGGCTAGATTTTAATATTAATTCTTCATAGTTATCATGTACACATATTTTAACCAAATTTGTGTCATTATTTTCCGGTATGGGCAGCGAGGGAAATAGTTTGCCATTCAATAGATTTTCACATAATTCGGATAGAGTCTCCACTGTTTTGTAGGCGTCATAGTGAGTGTGTATTCTCTTCTTTTCATCTATGGCATATGTATTGGGCGACTCATCTTCGGGACGTACTAGTCGGCAAAAGAAATTTATTGGATTTCTTCCCGGATATATAACATCAATATCGTTCATATCGGCTGCAATGAATTCAATACGATCACCATATTTCATTGACAATTCATACATTCTGTCCAGCCACTTTGTGTGATAGGCACATTTTTCCCGAAAATGATTGAAAAATATAACAATGGGACGTTTCATTTCATGAAATATTTCGCGATTTAAAATTTTTATTTTGTTGTGACAATTTTCCTTTACGTATTCCTCGAAATCTATATATTTTAGGGGAATATAGCGCAGTGTTGCTTGGGGTTTATAATTAACCGCCCACGGATTACTAATATATTTTTCTGTACCCGGCTCATCTTCAATATCAATTTGATTTATTGATTTAATTATATCTTCTACATTTTCACTCTCCATAGTAGTTAACGTTTTAATAAATATTTACAGACTAATTTTCAATACTGAACTAACCGTAGATTATTTGTGAGTGTCTTTTTATATTGAGAGTTTTGTGAATGAAAAAGAGCTTTTTTGTTGCATGTAATGAGAATAATTGAGAGACATTATGAAATTGCATTTGGTACACTGTAAAATTTACAGTGCAAATGTTTAATCACAAGTATAGGAACCAATAAGATAGCTAGAGTTATCTTATTGATAGATAGATAGATAGATAGATAGATAGATAGATAGATAGATAGATAGATAGATAGATAGATAGATAGATAGATAGATAGATAGATAGATAGATAGATAGATAGATAGATAGATAGATAGATAGATAGATAGATAGATAGATAGATAGATAGATAGATAGATAGATAGATAGATAGATAGATAGATAGATAGATAGATAGATAGATTTACCATCAAATAAACACTGCACTTCAAAAAATAACACAATTATAATTTGTGCCTTTAAAAAAATATCGTTACAAATTTACTCTTTTAAAAAAATCTTTTATCTTCTTGTTACATTTATAGTTAAATAAACAACAATAACAAAAAAGGAAAACTAACTTAAAATTACTTAAATAATTTAAAATTAAAATAATAAATTAAAAATTATACACTGTAAAAAAGAAAAAAAAAAGAAAGCAAAAGAAATTCTAATAGAAAACAAGCAACAACAACACTTTAAAACATTAGATATTAAAATGCTAAGATGTTGTAGTTGTTGTGGCTGAAGACCAGCGTATTTGTTTCAATTTATCATAAATGCTAAAGTATAAAGCCGTTGTTAGACTGGACTTAAGGAGTGTGGGAGCTACACCCTTGTAGAGACCACGCACACCCTCTTGTTTAATAGTCTCTCGCAAACAACTATAGACACCGGTGCAGCGTATGTTTTGCCCAAAAGTTTGACGATTCGATTCGAAGCCCTGAATTTGTAAACGTTTCTTTATTAGATCGAAGGGATAGACAATAGTCTTAGAAAGCATGCCCGATGATGCACCCATAATAAGTAAAGTCCAGGTGGGCAATTGGCTAAAAACAAAACAATGAATATAGATTTAAGATTTGTGAAGGACGTCGTTGTTTTTTTAAATCTATGTACAAACACCGCATGTTAAGAAAATTATAAAATGATGGTTATGCAAAACAATAAAGTGCAAAGTTATTTTAATACACCAGGCATATAATAATAATAATAATAATAATAAATAATTCCCATTTAATTAAAAACATATTAGTTTATGGTGGATGAGTTTTGTTACATAAAATAATACCAATACGTCAGGAGTGGTTTAATTATTAAAATGATTCGCTGCATTTTTTTGAAATTTACAAATAAATAATCTTTTACAAAAAGTGTTCCTCTTATTATTGTCAGCTTGTGCTCATGACCTAGCAGATTGTATGGTACACAACCCAGCAATGCTTCCAATGCCGTAAAACCTATTTCGTATATATTTTTGTCAGAGACTTTGACAATGGCGAATTATTTGGCCGTCATTACTTCTTTAAGCTACATCTAGTTCTTAATCCTACAGATGTCAATGTATTGTCATTTTAAAAATGCCTAGTCTAGTCTAAAGTCTTGTTAATGTGTAGTAGAAACTCTATTTGATATTCTTGTCTATAGTCTAGTCTATACTGTAGTCTATAGTCCAGTCTATAGTCCAGTCTATAGTCTAGTCTATAGTCTAGTCTATAGTCTAGTCTATAGTCTAGTCTATAGTCTAGTCTATAGTCTAGTCTATAGTCTAGTCTATAGTCTAGTCTATAGTCTAGTCTATAGTCTAGTCTATAGTCTAGTCTATAGTATAGTCTATAGTCTAATCTATAGTCTAAACCACAGTCTATTCAAAAGTCTAGGTTAGTTTGTAGGATAGTCTATAGTCTAGCATATAGTGTAGTCTATAGTATAGTCTATAGTCTAATCTATAGTTAAGTCTATAGTCTAGTTTATAGTCTAGTCTATATTTTAACCTATAGTCTAGTCTGTACTCCAGTCTATAGCCTGATCTATTGTTTATTCGATAGCTTAGTCTATAAGTTTATTCTATAGTCAAGTCTTTATTATACTTAGTCTAGTCAATAAACTTATTTGAACAGACAGACGAATATCGCTATATCAACTTCGATAACTATATTATGAATTATATATGAATGAATGAATGAATCAAGTGTAAATGGTTTTATCAATGAAATTCATTTCGAGTTAAATGATGATTAATACTCTTTTAAGTAAAATAAAAGCAACAAGCTAATATACAATAAAATAAAACATGAAGCAATAAATAAAAAGTATATGTAATACAACTTACCTTCTCTCCTTAACATCCAAAACTTTACAGGCAGATTGTGAGAATAGACGATAAAACATAAAATTCGAACCCATTAGGGGAGTAATCTGTAGCAGAGCCGACGATAGACCACGATACATGCCACGAGGACCTTCATTCTTTATGATGGCCGCCACAGCACGTGTGGCATTACGATAACCTTTGCTAGTGTCCTGAGCTATTAAACGTGTACGTATGACATCTAGGGGTGTGGATACAATAACCGCTGCATTTCCTGCCAAGGCTCCACATATAAAATTGGATAAATTCGTTCTATCCTTAAGATACGTAGTTTGTTTAGCATACAAACTCAATTGTTCATAAGTCCAAAATTGTGAAATGCCATACATGATACTGAGAATTTGAGCAGGATTATGACCCTTCCAGAAGGCCAAAAGACCTTCCTCTTTGTATATGGTTTTAATGGCCTGATTTATGGAAATGTATTTGGATTTTTTTGCTGCGGTGGCAACGGCTTGAGTACCTAAAGGTTCCACCTGTAGTTGAAAGCGTATTTTTAAAACATCAAAAGGTTGACAAGTTGATCTGGTTATGGCCGCCGCCAGGCCACCAGAAATAATTTGTTGCAGCTGCTCTCTACTGCTGTTGGTGCGTTTTTTCACTGGTGCTGTTACAGATTTCTCAACCACCACAGGTGCTGTGCTGCTGGAGGAAGGGTTGGCCATGTTGTTTAAAGTTGGTAAAGAAGGCTTTTTTTTGTTACGGAGAAAAAATAATTTTAAATTATTTTTGTTTTTATTGTAGTTTTTATGTTGTTGTTTAAACGAATTAAGACTCACAACTAAAATTTTGTTTTTAAAGTTTCACTTTTTTCTCAGTTGGGCTGAGCAGTGCAGCTGCTTAAGTGTGTATGTGTGTGTTTTGTTTGATGAATGAATGAATCTTTGTTTGTTTGCTGTTGTTGTTGTTGTCGTTGTTAACTTGAGGTATTTCTGGGCTATAATATAAAAAAAAGTTGGATGGTATATCTGTCTGTCTGTCAGCAAGTCAACCTGCTTGCTTGCTTGCGTACGTTACTTTAACTGCGTTTGAATTAAAGCTGCACAACCTTTGCGTGTCAATTATTATAATTATTAACGTTTTGTAGATATTTTCTTCTTTTATTTTTGTTGTAAAATAATAAAAAAAAAATTACTGTAAATAAACAATAAAAAGAGAAAAAAACAGAAAATCAATTTTTGCTTTTGTTTAAATAAAATTTATGGGTAAAAATTGAAAAAAAAAACAAGCAAAAGAAAAGTGTTTATCTTAAAATATGTTAAGTTTAAAGATCAAAAATTGAAAGTGATATATATACATAGATAGGTACTTCTACTCTTTATAATTATCAATACAAAAAAGAGATAATTAGTACATAAGTGCTCACCTATGAAACCCCTACAAATTGAGACTTGTCATGTAAAGTTAAAGTTTATAAATAAAGCGAGATGTTTTTTAAAATTCAAAGATTTTCAAATTTGTTGTTTTGAAAAGCATTAACTTTATGTCATTTATTTGTGTTTATGAGCTATTTCGGTTATTTATTTTGATCATCTCGGTAGATAGTCTGTCTTCTGTATGTCTGAATTCACACGAATATATTTACATTTATATGAATATAAAGAAGTAAATTCCATAAGTTAGAGGTGTATATTGAAGGTTTATTGTTGTTACTGTTAGGGCGAGTTTTTCTGATAAAGATAATCTTCATTCTTTGGTTAAACCTGGTTTAATATATGTTTCGTGTTAACTGTATCAGTAAAGTTACATATTATCTTGGTTTAACTGAGTGTAATTGGCCAATTAAACTCAAGTTATAAGTGAGAAAACACAATTAACAAAAACAATAAAACAATGATTTCGGAAGAACAACTTAATATTTTAAGTAAATTGCAATTTTCTAATTTGTTTTAATTGCTTATTATTGTTTTAAATGTTTATTTAAAATTTTTTCAAAATTTTTCATTTTACGAAAGTATTATTTGCAAAAAACAGCTGTTCTTGTTTATGTTTTTGAGTGCAAAGTTGGCAATACTAACAAAGTTAACTGAACTTAAATCTAAAGCTAAAAAACACAATCATCGGTTAAAGTCCGCCTAAATTTGTTTCGAGTTTAATCTAACAGCAAGTTAAGCCTAGTTTAACTGAGGAGTAAGAAACCCGCCCTAAGATAATAAGGGCGGGTTTCTTACTGAAGATTATCCCTGTCAGTAAAACCCGTCCTTAATTTTTTAAGTAAATTGCAATTTTCTGATTTGTTTTGTTTTATTTATTATTGTTTTAAATGTTTTTTTTTAACATTTTTCCAAAATTTTTCATTTTACAAAAGTATTGTTTGCAAAAAACAGCTGTTCATTGTTTATGTTTTTGAGTGAAAAGTTGGCAATACTAACAAAGCTAACTGCGCTTAAATCTAAAACTGAAAAACACAATCATCGGTTAGAGTCCGCCTTAATTTGTTCCGAGTTTAATCTAACAGCAAGTTAAGCCTAGATTAACTGAGTAGTAAGAAAACCGCCCTTAGAAAAGATTCTGAGCCGATTGGTATACTTAAAGGTGGGTATAGCACCAATATTGTTGTGTGATACAAACATCAGCACAAACTCAATATACCCTCCCCACTAAAGTGGTGTAGGGTATAATAATAATTTAGTCATCCTCGTGAACATAAGCTAATGTTAATAGCTGAGCTTACGGTATGTAAAGTAGGCTAGAGACATCGTGATAGGGTTATATTTCGGTTTGGAAAACTTTGTAATTCAAGTGATTCATCTAATCTGTAATATTAACACCAATAAAGAATTATTCACTAATGCCATATGAACTCTTAGGGCAACTTCGAACACATGAGCTTGAATGAACCAATGAAACCAACAAATCGCTTGAAATGTAAAGCAAATAGATAATATTTTCTGGGATTCGGTTATAAGGATTGACATTCTCCATAATACTGTGTCGTAGGTATTTTGTATTTTTGTCTAGTGCTTTCCACAAGACAATTAACATTTACATCTAATGTATAAAATGCTCCTGTGCGAAGCTACTCCTCTACACATTATAGGATGCGTTCACTGAGATATCTGACAAACTGCTCCAATCGTAAGCTTTTCTTTAAATATTATGTAAGTTTTAAAGATATATGAGAAGTGGAGAGATGGTACTCAAAACGATGTCCCTGTCTAAATACTCAATCAAATGATAAAAATTCTATAGTATATGATAAAAATTCTATAGTTCTATAGTTGAAACAAAAAGTCGGCTTTTCGACTTTTAGGGTGGGTTTTACTGATAGAGATAATCTTCATTCTTTGGTTAAACCGGGTTTAATATATGTTTCGTGTTTTTCAGTTATCAGAAAATTTACTTATTATCTTAGTTTAACTGAGTGTAATTGGCCAATTAAACTCAAGTTATAAGTGAGAAAACATAATTAACAAAAACAATAAAACAATGTTTTCGGAAGAACAAAAACTTAATATTTTAAGTAAATTACAATTTTCTGATTTGTTTTGTTTTATTAATTATTGTTTTAAATGTTTATTTAACATTTTTCCAAAAATTTTCATTTTACAATAGTATTGTTTGCAAAAAACAGCTGTTCATTGTTTATGTTTTTGAGTGAAAAGATGGCAATACTAACAAAGTTAACTGAGCTTAAATCTAAAACAGAAAAACACAATCATCGGTTAAAGTCCGCCTAAATTTGTTTCGAGTTTATTCTAACAGCAAGTTAAGCGTAGTTTAACTGAGTAGTAAGAAACCCGCCCTTAGTATTTTATAAATAATCTACTTTTTGAATTTTTTCTACTTTCCAACTTTTTCCGAGTTTTTCTGGCTATTTTACAGTTTTTCCGACTATTTTTGACATTTTTCCACTTTGTTAAAATGTTTGACTATTTTTGACTTTTTTCTACTATTTTCGAGTTTTCGACTATTTTTTTTTTTACTTTTTTCGAGTTTTTCCGACTATTTATAGTTTTTGACTTTTTTCCACTTTTTTAAAATTTTCTACTATTTTTGACTTTATTCTACTATTTTCGAGTTTTCGACTGTTTTTCCGACTTTTTACGACTTTTTTCGACTAATTTTTTTAACTTTTTTAAATTTTTTTCCGACTATTTTAGAGTTTTTGATTTTTTTAAAATTTTCGACTATTTTTGACTTTTTTTACTATTTTCGAGTTTTCGACTGTTTTTTCGACTTTTAACGACTTTTTTCGACTTTTCGACTATTTTTTTACTTTTTTCAAGTTTTTCCGACTATTTTAGAGTTTTTGACTTTTATTCCACTTTTTTAAAATTTACGACTATTTTTGACTTTTTTCTACCATTTTCGAGTTTTTCCAACTTTTCGACCTTTTATGACTTTTTTTGGACTTTTATTTACAAAGTCGACTTTTCGACTTTTTGCATAAACGATAGTCGAGTTATTGACTTTTTTAGAACAAAATAGTCGACTTCGACTTTTCGACTTTTTTCGACAAAAAGTCGATTGTTCGATTATATGTGGTAATTTATGGATTTATTACATGGTTCTCAACTAGGATATGACAATGTCACATGAAGTACGATTTTTTTTCATATAGGTATTTGAATTACTTTTGGACTAGTTCTTTAAAGAGTACTCTTAACATGTGTGCCCCTAGAAGTGTCCAATTTGTAGTTCAATAAAATATGGATATAGTTGTAGTTTAAGAATATTTGTTTTTTTATATTTATAACGTTTTTTTTTTGTATTTTGTGATTATTTTTATACTACTAATTTTTCCATTGTGTTTAAGAAAACTTATGAAATCGAAACACGTTTTACATAAGTTAAGTTTTTAATATATGCATTACTTTTTTAATATGTGCTTTATTTTTAAAATAAACATTTACATTTTAAGATGCAATTTTGCTGCAATTTAGTTTAAATAAAAATTTATTTATGAATTAAATTTTGTTTTAATTATTCACTTAAACATTATTTATATTAAATATTTATTCTTGGTTAAACTCTACAAAAACCTAATCGCTAATTGTTGATTATCTTATTTAAGTGTTTGCTGGAAAATACTAAGCTATCTTTGAATAAACAATAGTCTAGCCACAAATAAACAATTCTTAATTCTTGTTTGTGTTTGTCTCACTATTTTAACTTCTAAATGAAATTTTTTGTAATTCGACCTCTATCCAGGTCTCTATTCACTTTCTTGTTGTTCTTCTATATTTTTGGATGTTCCCTTCCTTTACTCTAACTTTTTTATAGTGCATAAGACTTATTAAACTAAGCAAACTTTTGTAATGAACATGATTTCGATTAATATTATATTTTTTTAAAATCTGCTTAATTAGTCCCGATTTAAGCTGAGATTTAAACAAAAACCCTAACCCTTGTCGAATATTGTTTACAACTAAAAATAAAATCTTGTAATCATCAGCAGTTAAAACACTTTTTCAAAGGTGTTAAATACAAAAGATAACTGCTTTGACATTCACACCTAATGCTTCCCTTAATGCCTTTAAACTACAAAATAAATCTCATACATCACCCAAAAGAAAAAAAACTCAAAGGTGGTTCAGTAAAAAAAATCTAACAAGATGAATTACTAAAAATAAATACCTTAAAACACTCACACACACACACAAGTATAAGACTTGGTTTAAGACAAATATCAAGAAATAAAAAAAAGAAATTATTTAAACAAGCTTTTTAACTAAAGCTATGATACGTGAGCGAGTAGTGTCATCATAAAAGTGCTTGATAGCTAGGTAGGCATGCGTAAATGCAAACAAAAGGTTTTCGAAAATACATTCGTATGTACATATGTATGATAATAATGGGCCAAGTGCTGTTAGTGCTGCCTTTACTGACTTTGCTGTTTAACAACAGCCAATAACAACAATATAATGTTAATAACAACATAATAAAATCAACTAAATATTACAAAATCATATTAAAAATGTTTTTTTTTTTATTGTGTTATGGCATCCAAAGGTATTTGTGCTCATTATTATAGTTATTTATCATATATACAAGAATTGCATGTGTGTTTTAACAGTTGTGGTAAAAATTATTGGAATAATTGAAATTTTCAAAATTTTCTCAAATTTCACTGTCACTGACGGTTATTATGAAACAAAACTAAATTTCTATTCTCATCTTAAAATCAGGCTGTATTTCAAGGATGAAAGCTCTATGTATGATATAGGAAACTTTGTACAGTATTGGGTACAGACATTTGTCAATAATATAAAATGATCTTTAAACGATACAAAAGTAATAGATCTATCTATCTATCTATCTATCTATCTATCTATCTATCTATCTATCTATCTATCTATCTATCTATCTATCTATATATCTATCTATCTATATATCTATCTATCTATCTATCTATCTATCTATCTATCTATCTATCTATCTATCTATCTATCTATCTATCTATCTATCTATCTATCTATCTATCTATCTATCTATCTATCTATCTATCTATCTATCTATCTATCTATCTATCTATCTATCTGATAATTTATAGAAAATATTTCTAATTAAATTCTCGTCCCCACTTTTCCACCAATACTGTCGGTTTTTACAATATAGTTTTGTTATCCATAGTAAATTTTGTTTAAGTATATAATTATTGTAGTTAAAGCATAAACAAACAATAGAAACAGAAAGTATTTAAGTACAAAAAAGAAACAAAAAATTGGCTTTAGAAATATTAACTCACCCCAAAATTGGCATAAATTGCAATTTATTCAAAGTGCATAAAGAAAGTTTGCGTATATTTTTTTTGTAATTCAGTCGTTTTAATAAATTGTTGTTGTTGTTTTTATCGATTTGCAATTACTCAAGTGTTTAATGTACAAAAGTTTTTCTTTCTTTTTTTCGTACAAATGCAAACAAATCACTACATATTTATTTTTATATTACTATTCCAAAAATATTACGATTCTGCCGCTATTTAGGTGGCTATTACCTTCAACATAACCACCTGTTTAAAGACTAAATTCACTTTTTAATTGAAGGCACTGACAGTCAGTATTTGTTTGTTGTCTGGTTTTTATTATTATTTGTATTAATTGCTTTTAATACATTGTACTTTCTTTTTTCTTTTTTAAACTTTTATGCTCTCTCCATATACAACATAGTTCCAAATTATGGTTAAATCATCAGCCTCATTGTTTTTTTATCTGTACCAGATCTTCATCACAAATTTGACGGCTTTTTTATTTTGAGCGCAAATTCCCCAAAAAATAAAACTATTTAAAGCTCTAGATTTTCATTGATAAACTTTTGATTGGTTTTTGTTTTATGTAGCGAAGAATGTATTAAAACTGGCTAATTTGTTTTTTCACGCAGTTTTTTGTCTTAAAATTCAAAACAAGTTACGTCAAAAAGTGAAATTTTCTCATCATCCGTCTTGTGTTCGTTAAAATGTTGTAAACAAATTAAATATTTTTTTACTGATAAGAGACACATGTTTTCAGCAAGAATTCACAATAGCCGAGCAGCTGATGAATTATTGTTCGTTTTTGATGGTCAGGGTTGTATTTTTTAATACACTGAGAGAAATAGTGGCTTGGATATGTTGTACATATGTTGTCGTTTTTAATTTGAGAAGATTTGAAGATTTTTGTTGGAATACTAACTAACTAAATAACTAAATTACTAAATAACTAAATAACTAAATAACTAAATAACTAAATAACTAAATAACTAAATAACTAAATAACTAAATAACTAAATAACTAAATAAC
>NC_060952.1:85189500-85199404 GCF_022045245.1 Lucilia cuprina | reverse complement strand
ATCTATCTATCTATCTATCTATCTATCTATCTATCTATCTATCTATCTATCTATCTATCTATCTATCTATCTATCTATCTATCTATCTATCTATCTATCTAACTAAGTCACTAGCTAGCAAACTAACTAACTACTCAACCAACTAACTAACCCAGTTTGAACACAAACCCTGTGATGTTAAAAATCGGTCTTGGTTTAATTAAAAAATAGAAAAGTGAAACAAAAGTATCGAAGTTGTAATTAAAAATTGTTTGTTAAACCAGGCTTAGATGTACTTAAGTGTCAGTAGTCAAACTTAAAAATAGGACACTAAACAATTAAAATAAGAGAGAAAGATTTGACGAAGGGTAACGGAAAAATAAATGACTGTAGGTGTAAAGTAAAAACATAAATAAAATGAGAAAACAACAACAAACAACTAGAAACAACAAAGCGATCTGCCTCAAGCCCATCACAGTTTTTTTTTTTTTAATTTTTATTATTATCTTTTGTGTGAATTCAAATCACTTTAAAGCTTTTTTATTTTTATTATTGTGTGTTTTTTAATGGCACATTCTACAATTAATATAGACAAGTTCTCGTTAAACCGATCGAATGACCGGCGTTATAAAAACTGATTGTTATTTTGCTTTTGGATTTAGTTTATTTTAAAACTTAAACCAGATTTGAGTGTTTTGATTTGCAAGAAGAAAAATAATATTGTTTTTATAAATAAAAATGCGTTTTGCTTTTGCTGTTTTATTGGGTAAATGATTATTTTTATTTGTGCTTTAATTGCTATTGTGATTTTTTCGTTCTATATTAATTTATTTTAATTGAAATTTTTAATTAAATAATTAATTTGCAAAAAAGTGTTTTCGATTATACATAAACAAAAATAACAGTGTGTGTGTTTTTTACGTAAAAATTTAATTGTGATTGTTAAATTATTTATGTATTTCCACGAATAATATAATAACAATATTATTTTGTATACAAAATACATTATGTAGAAGGTTTATTACAAAATCCAGAAAATTCGTAGGTTGAGGGTCAAGTTTTTAGAAGCATATAACACAACCTGTGTTCTAATAAATCGTTCTTAAATAATTAATTATTTACTATATATTTAGTTCATCAGTATTTCTGTTCTAGTTCCAGTTCAGTTCTAGTTTAGTTTTAGTTCAGTTCTATTTCCGTTCTAGTTTAGTACTAGTTTAGTTCTAGTTCAGTTCAGATCTAGTTCAGTTCTAGTTCAGTTCTACTTCAGTTTAGGTCAGTTCTATTCCAGTTCTACTTCAGTTCTAGTTCAATTCTTGTTCAGTTCTAGTTCAGTTCTAGTTCAGTTCTAGTTCAGTTCTAGTTCAGTTCTAGTTCAGTTCTAGTTCAGTTCTAGTTCAGTTCTAGTTCAGTTCTAGTTCAGTTCTAGTTCAGTTCTACTTCAGTTCTAGTTCAGTTCTAGTTCAGTTCTAGTTCAGTTCTAGTTCAGTTCTAGTTCAGTTCTAATTTAGTTCTAGTTCAGTTCTAGTTCAGTTCTAGTTCAGTTCTAGTTCAGTTCTAGTTCAGTTCTAGTTCAGTTCTAGTTCAGTTCTAGTTCAGTTCTAGTTCAGTTCTAGTTCAGTTCTAGTTCAGTTCTAGTTCAGTTCTAGTTCTAGTTCAGTTCTAGTTCAGTTCTAGTTCAGTTCTAGTTCAGTTCTAGTTCAGTTCTAGTTCAGTTCTAGTACAGTTCCAGTTCAGTTTTAGTTCAGTTCTGTTCTGGTTCAGTTCTAGTTAAGGTCTAGTTCAATTTTAGTTCAATTCTAGTTCAGTTCAAGTTTAGTTCTATTTCAGTTCTAGATCAGTTCTTGTTTAGTTATAGTTCATAACAAAATGTGCATTTTGTAATAATTTTTGAAATTTACCGACTTCCTTTATTCTTTTGAACCGCAAGTAACCATATTCAATTCCTGTTTCCTTATGTGTTATTATATACTAAAAACTCTTTTCAACACATACTTTCGTTTCCTTAAAAGTCCACAAGACTTTACAGCACTGTTTTACATTTTTTTATAAAACCACTTTTCAACACTTGTATTTTTTTGTAAGCTCTTTGCGCGGCCATTTTAACGAAAAGCTGAACAAAGCATTTGACACAGATAACACATATTAATTTTGCTTGAAAAGTGCCAAAATTTCATATTTTTTGTTAATTGAATAAACGAAATGTGTAGTTTATTTTCAAAATTTTATTATAAACTACTTTTTGTTAAATTCTGAAGGTTTCTTAAAGAGTTTAAATGGATAAAAGCAGGACATTTTTATGAACGACAAACACTCGTTTTAAACAACGACTAAATACTAAAACAGAGATGGATAATTGTATAGATGTGTAATTTCTTTTGTTTAGTGTTGTGAAGAATTAGATATATTTAATAATATATTGCAATTAAATAGATATTTAGTTCGATAAATGAATAGCTAATTTATATATTTGTAGTTTATATCAAAATCTTAACATTGCCTTTCTTATTTCAGTTGTTTGTTTGGCCGCTGTCGTTTTAGCCAGCCCTGCTAAAAATAAACAGGCACCTGCCTGTTCCCGTGATTGTGGTGATAAATATGATCCCGTCTGTGCCAAAGCTAAAAATGGCAGTAAGGAACGTCTTTTAACTTTTGGCAGTGATTGTGTTATGGCCAATTATAACTGTCAACATGGTGATGATCGTAAGTATTAAATAATAAAATGTAAAATTATAACAAAATTAAATAAAATAATATTTAAACATTGCAGCATATGAAGTGAAATCTAAAGGTGAATGCGGTGGCAATGTTAGCGTGCGTTTGTCTTAATTGTTTAGCAACAAACAATTGTTAATTGAGTAGACATTAAAACCATTATACTTTCACATATGAATATGTATTTGTTTTTATTAACAATAAAGCATTATATACTATATATTGATTTTTTTTAATATTTTTCCTTTTTTTCAACATTAATTGTATGCAAATCACTTAAGGACTTGCATATACATATGACATCTACATTCTTTACTTAAACTTCTTTTTTACTTTCTAAATATCAGACTTAAGCTTTACTTAGAATTTCTTAATGTATATTCAACTTAAATAGTATCATTTGAAAATTTTCCAAGAAAGCTGCTTTCAGAGAACAAAACAACAAAAGAAATAAAATAAAAATGAATAAAGTGTTAGGAATAAACTATCATATATTATTTGACTAAAAAACTACAAATTTTCTTTTTGTTTAGCAACAACTATTTGATTTTTAATAACAAAAGGATATCTCCTTATTTGTCCTTCTTTTGCTGCTTAACTTTGTAATCAGCCAATGCTGCTTTAATGGCATCCTCAGCCAACATTGAGCAATGCAATTTGACGGGTGGCAAACGTAATTCCTTAGCAATATCGGTATTCTTCAATTTACCCGCCTCATCAATAGTTTTACCCTTAACCCATTCGGTAGCCAATGAACTACTGGCTATAGCTGAACCACAACCAAAAGTTTTGAATTTAGCATCAATAATTTTGCCATTTTCATCGACTTTAATTTGTAATTTCATGACATCACCACAGGCGGGGGCACCCACTAAACCGGTACCAACACTGGAATCTTTTTTATCTAAAGAGCCAACATTACGGGGATTTTCGTAGTGTTCAACCACCTGAAACGTAAACAAATCACAATTATTAACAAATTATTTAAATAATATTTATGTAAAGTAGTTGTAGACAAGAGTAATATTATTATCGTGGTCTAGAGCACGCCAGCTGATAAGAAGTTTGAGTGTAATATTAAGTAAGCAAAAACTTAATTGAATAGAGCAGTGGCGTAATGTGAAATAATTTAAAGGAGGTGTTTTGATGTAAGAAGGAAAAATTCAGGTGTATTGTACATTTTTGATAACCAGCAATACTGCAATACTCTCTCCACTCATTAAGAGCTTTTCTATAACATAGATTTAGCTATAAAGTTAATTAAGTTAGTCCAGTCAATAAACATGTCAAAAGACTAGAACATTAATTTGTTAATAGACTAGTTTATCGACTAGTCAATAGTCTTATCCATCGACTACTAGTCCACATTCTAGACAGCAGATTAGCCAATACTTTAGCCAAAGTCTGGACTATTTAATAGTCAATCCTCTGGTCAATAGACCAATTGCCTGAAGACCATCTTCAGGCAATTTTAAATATTAGTTCTTAGTATTCCGAAGTATACCACTTCGGAACTCTTCAATATTTTAAAATTATTAGGCTAGTCAATAGACCATTCAATAAACATATCAACGGACTAGTTTATTATGTAGTCTATAGACTAGTCCAATGGTTAGACAATATTCTATTTCATCAACTAATCCACATTCTAGCCACATGTCATATTCTATGGAATAGTGAAGAGACTAGACACTTGACTCAATTCTGCGGCGTCCCCCTAGCTGTCATTAAGAAACAAATACATAACATTTGTTTCTGTTTAGATCAAGACCAGTGGTCTCCAGACTGCTAAGATGCTTTGGCCCTATATGGATTCTCATAAAACATTATACATATTAAGGCTTAGCAGAACTCATCTGAGCACTCTATTATCAGTTCTTACTGATTATTCCAAGATTGGAAACCATTCTTTCATACAATGATTTCTGTATGAGTTGCCAAAATGAAGTAGAAGAAGAGGAAACAATTACTCATCTTCTGTGTAACTGTCCGGCCCTTGAATCGATTCAAGTTATCAGACAATAGGGCCGGCATACTTTTCTGATCTATCAACTGTTCAACCTGAACGTCTAAATGGGTGTGTAATTAAACACACATTATGTTTTTCCTACTTCAGTTTATTCTTCATTTCTTAGTACTATCATTGCTGTCTCTATCGCTTTCTTCTCTTTACGCATCTTGTCTTCTTTTCAGATATTACAAAGGGACCAAATTGGACCCAAGTAAAGTTATACTCGTTGTAGAGTACATTCTGCATAACAAGGTGTACCGGCCGGCTTACATATAAGAATCAATTTGGAAACTGGCAAAAAAGAAGCAAAAATTCTAGAAGAAAATGATGACTCAGAGGATGACCGGAAGCAACAGCACCAGTAAATGGATAAAAATGTTGCACTTTTAGTGGTAGCAGAAAGTTCTGGCAAAGAGGAAGATAAGAAAAGCACAAAAAAAACGAAAGAAGGTGAAACATTTGGATGAAGCTTTACAAAGGATAGGTATTGACTATACACCCAAGGAAATGGTGGAAAGGTTTTCCCTATCAATTCTATCTACTTCAGTTTATTCTTTATTTCCTAATACTATCATTGCTGTCTCTATCGCTTTCTTCTCTTTACGTATCTTGTCTTCTTTACAGATATTACAAAGGGACCAAATTGGACCCATGTAAAGCTATACTCTTTGTAGTGTACAGTCTGCATAACATAACCTAACCTAGACCATTGATTAATCTGCAGGCTACCCCAGAGAGTAGACACATTTTAATAATAAATGCAATTTCTTTTAAATGATAATAGAATGTTTTTATCACCATTACTTTGTTTTCATTTTAATTTTACATTTTAAATAAGAATTGTCACAAAGTTCATTATTCTCTGCAGACAAAATGATTCTAACATAGTGGAAGTAAAAAGAACAAAAATTTTGTATAAAAATTAATTATTGCGAAATTATTCAACAATCAGCAATGGAAATTTTTTTGTTATTTTAAGAAATACAAACTAAACAAACAATTTTGTCAGTTTGCCAAATTGAAAATTTCCTTAAAAACAAAAATAAACCCTTAATTAACACTCTAACAAACACTACCGGCTACAAAACCTTTAAATTTCATAAACAAAAACATGTGTGTCCACACTAAGTATTAAATTTGTTGGAGCAACTTGCTTATACTCGTAATGATATCTACAGACAGACAAACATTTTGACAAAGACCTTGAAAATATAAGCTCAAAACTATAATATATATAGTTAATTGCGCTGTGTTTTAGGGCTCCATCATGTCATCAAACACAATAAAGGGGTTCGTTTTCGTTTAAGGAAATTATTAGAATTTTCTACTTACATTTTCATGATAGAAAGCGGCTGGGACACTTTGTACACGTTTCAATTGACTTTGCAATAAACGTGAGGCTCTGGTTAGGGACATTTTCCAAAGGTTTTGTTAATATTTTCCAAGTGGTTATTATTTAATAAAAAAAATTGTTGTGAAATTACAAAATTTTCTTCTTCAATTAGAGAAATTTGTTACGCGCACACAAGATATTTTCTTTCACTTTTATTTTTATTCTGTGCAAACTGTCAGAATTTTCTAATTGCGTTTTGTTTAATTTCGCAGTATGAAACAGCTGTTATGCAGAGTTGTATAAAAAAGTATTATCTAGCAATATAGGTGAGTGTCTGCGATAAAAAGTACTGTATACTTGATATTATATAAAAAAACTTCCATATTTGTTGGTAAACTTTTTGGGTTTTTAGTAAATAGTAAATCAGGAATCACGATTGATACTAGGGTTCTATAAATTCACTTTTTAACAATTATTATATAAGAAACACATAGAAATCTAAATAATAACCAATTAGGGTTCTATAGTTGAAACGAAAAGTCGACTTTTCGACTTTCGACTTTTTGCATTTAGTTAAAAGTCGATTTTTCGACTTTTTTCATTTAATTAAAAGTCGATTTTTCGACTTTTAATATTTTATAAATAGTCGACTTTTCGACTTTTTCCAACTTTTCGACTTTCCGACTTTTTTCCACTTTTCGACTTTTTCGACTTTTTCCGACTTTTTTCGACTTTTTTCGACTTTTCGACTTTTTCCGACTATTTTCGACTTTTTCCGAAGCCGGAAGCGCAAATTTATAATGTTGCCATTTAACATTATATTATTATAATTATAATTATTATTATTTATTATTATTAATAAAAAAAATTTATTTATATTTTTTCTATTTGTTGCAATTTTTGGAGTTTTTCGGAAAAAGACGAAAATAGAAAGAAGTCAATTCTTTCTATTTTCGTCTTTTTCCGACTTTTCTTCGACTATTTTCGTCTTTTTCCGACTATTTTGGACTTTTTCCTACTTTTTCCGACTTTTCGACTTTTTTCCATTTTTTTTCGACTTTTCCGGCTTTTCGATTTCTTTTCGACTTTTTCCGACTTTTCGACTTTTTTTGACTTTCCGACTTTTCGACTTTTATTTACAAAGTCGACTTTTCGACTTTTTTTATATACGATAGTCGAGTTATCGACTTTTTTGGAATAAAATAGTCGACTTCGACTTTTTTCGACAAAAAGTCGATTGTTCGATTATTCGAAAGTCGATTTATAGAACCCTATAACCAAATCGGTCATTAAATTGCAAGAAAAAAAACAGTTGAATATTTGTAAGAAGAGTTGCCAGATATAAAATTTTAAATAAAGCTGTCAATTTTTTTAAGCTTTTTTTCGCGCGAAAGTTTACAGTAAACAAGTGATTGTAAGTGTAAGTGATTGTAAAAAAGCGTAAAAAAACTACAAAATGCTTCAAATAATGAAAATTTAAGAAAAAAGTGTTTAAAAAAAGTGAAAATTTAAGAGAAAAATGTTTAAAATAGTTAAAATGAATTAGACAAATGTCTAAAATAGTGATAAATCATAAATAGTGATAAAACAAATAAATTGTACAAATAAAAACAAATTGACCAAAGACTTAAGCTTGAAAATAAAAATTCCTATCTTATTCTTTCAATTGGCCACGATTTAATAAGGAAAATAGTGCAAGATACATTTGGAAACATATTATGGAAATGTCAGCTGAATCTCCAATTATAACAATACATCAGCATGTAGCAGGATGTTATGAAGGTAAGTACAAAGTTGTTAAATTTCCGCAAATTATTGTGCTGCATAAATGATTGTAATAATAGTTTTTAAAATAAATTAGCCAATGTTTATTAGTATCAATTGTAATTAATAGTTAATATGTAATGAAATTTAAAAATCTAGTTAAATATAAACCGCCTTATGCAAAAACGATTATTAAAGTTAACAATGGTTTACTGCACACTTTTTCCATATAAAAACAGGTTTTAACAACCATTGTTAACTTAATAATCTTTTTTGCATAAGACGGTAACTCTTTATTAAATATAGGGTTTTCAATGGTCGTGATTTTCTTTTTAAACATTTATAAAACTTTGATGCGCAAATAATTTGAAAAATTTTTAAATTTATGTAAAATATTGGTATTGTAAAAGGCATAACCAGGTGGTAATACTCCTCCTCTAAAAGAAAAATAAAACATTAAAAAATTTTTAAGGAACTAGTTTTATAGCAGATAAAACCATTTCGTAATCATAGTCTTGTTTCAAAAAGCTCGTAGATTGAGGAACCGAAGTTTTTAATTTGAAAAATCCTGTTCTATAAAACTTAAGTCTATTTTATAAAGCCAGTTCTAAAATCAAACTAGTAATAGCTTAATTTAAGCATTCTAGAATGAGTTGTTCCTCCATTCTTATTCAAACATATAACAACTTACCTTTCCGGCATTTTATTTCCTTCCTCCAGTATAGTTAAAGCGCTCAATAGCAGGCAAACACAACCGCAGCCATAAAAAGGATTCTCACCACTTATTTCAATATTTAGTTGACGATCAACTATAGTATTATCACTTATATGTAATTTTGGATACGAAGTCGAAGTTGACCAACCTTTGGCTTGCAATTTCATTTTATACGAAGACATTTCCAAGAGATAATAGTTTGGGCCTTTGTGCGAAAACATGCCAATGGAAAATATTTTGGGATAATTTTGCATTATAGTACGTATTCTATTGAATTGCGTCAGAAGGGATATAATGAGACACCAAATGATAAAAAGTACCGCCCAGAAGTAGGAACTTAAAACAGATAGATAGATAGATAGATAGATAGATAGATAGATAGATAGATAGATAGATAGATAGATAGATAGATAGATAGATAGATAGATAGATAGATAGATAGATAGATAGATAGATAGATGGATAGATAGATAGATAGATAGATAGATAGATAGATAGATAGATAGATAGATAGATAGATAAATAGATAGATAAATGAGCCAATAATTCACTCTTTATTTACATGTTTTATTATAAAAAGGTTCTTTTGGGAGTATTTACTTACGGAAATTCTATATATTTACAAAACTGAATAGGTCTTCTCTTATTCCTTGCAAACCATAAATATTGTGATCTTTCTATACATTGCTGATCTATAAATGGAAAATTTACCATAACTCCCTCTTCATGATAGTTAGAGCGTTGCGAAAGCTCTCTAAGGAAAAAAGCCTATTTGAAAAAAAAATTAATTGCAAATTTGTTCATCTTACTCTATGCGATGCCTTGGCCATAAATGAGGCATAAAATCCTGCCATAATTCATCTCTTAACAATGATAAATCTGGAAATTTTACACAAGACCATAATAAACTTAACCAAGCGTTAGAAGTCCATAGCGGATAGAGAGGAAAATAAAAATAATAACCAAAATTATAACGCATAAAAGCATCGACACTATTTACAGTACCTTAAAAATAAGATTTAAAAATAAATTTCTTTAAATATAAATTACCACTTAAAATATTACCCTTAAAATGTTGCCGCACATAATTTAAAGCCAATTCTAAGGGCAAACTATGAAAACCACAGGCTGAAATGACAAATACCTCATGTTCTAAAGCTTTTTCATGATATTTAAGTACCATTAGTTCATTAAAATAAGGATCATTACACATATCCACATAATGGGTACGCTGCATGATGCAAGTGCTCAAAATATTTTCCCCTAACAATTGATAAGGTCCACAACAATTTACTAGAATCTAAAATAATTCTTAATTTAATAATTATATTTTATTTCTTTTTAATAACTATTTACCTTGCATTTCGCTGCTAAAATTTCCAGTTTC
>NC_060952.1:85129500-85184500 GCF_022045245.1 Lucilia cuprina | reverse complement strand
AAACTTGCTGTAAGAAGTTTCCTCTTAAAACAAATTTGTCACAAATTTAGCAATTTGTCACTGATTTTTCTATCAAGTTTTGTTAATTGTCAAGTTGTTTTTTTAGAAAACTTGTCATATATATTCGTTCCAAGAGAAGAATTGTTTACAGGGGAGTATTAGAATTAAACTCTAAAAAAGCTGTCAGATTTTTCTAGCGGAAACCTGTCAGTTCTATTCTTTACCAATTTTTTTTTTCTTTACCACAGTTTTGGTAATTGTCAGGTTGTCTGTCAGATTTTTCTAGAGAAAACTTGTCATAGTTCTATTCTTTATCAAGTTTTCATTGTCACAGTTTTGTTAATTGTTAGGTTGTCAGAATTTATTCAGTTTGCTATAGAAAACTTGCGTTTTTCATTTATTTCCTATGAACTCTTGTTATGAAATAAAACTGCGAATTACAACAAAATTGTGATAAGATTTCTATAGAAAACTTATCATAATCTATAAAAATCTTGCCTGTAAGAAGTTTTCTCTTAAAACAAATTTAGTATCACTGATTTTTAAAGAGGAAACTTGTCACAGTTCTATTCTATATCATGTTTTGTTAATTGTCAAGTTGTTTTTTAGAAAACCTGTCATATATTCATTCCAAGACAAGATTTGTTTACAAAGAAGTATTTGAAAAATTTGTCAGAAACTCTTTAGTTCTATTATTTACCACAGTTTTATTAATTGTCAGGTTGTCTGTCAAATTTTTCTGGAGAAAACTTGTCAGAGTTCTATTTTTTATCAAGTCATCACAGTTTTGTTAATTGTCAGGTTGTCTTTAGTTTTTATAGTTTCATTCCAAGACAATTTAAGATCTGTAAGCAGTTTCCTAAAAAAAAATTGTGACATATTAAGTTTAGAGAAATGAGTGACAAATTTTGTCACAGTTCTATTCTTGATCAAGTTTTCTATACCACAGTTTTGTTTTTTGTTGACTTTAGAAAACCTGTCATAGTTTCATTACAGAACAAGTTATAGTTTCATTATAGAACAAGTTTTTCACAGTAAAACTGTTCAAAAGAAAACTTCTAACGTATTAACTCTGTATAAATGATTCCTTATTATAATTTGGCAGATATTTATGTTTTAATATGACAAGTTTTCTTTTGATGAGTTACCATAGTGTAAAGTTTTCTACTGAATACCTGTCACACATTATTCCATAATAAATTTAGTTTGGAGAAAACTTGTGGTGCAATTTTTTATAGAAAACTTGTCATAATAAAAGTTACACTTGTTTTCGATAGAAAACATAATAATACTTTGACAGATATTTAAGTTTTGATAAAAAATTTAAATATAATTGTGACAAGTATCCTTGAGAAATATCTTTAATTATTTTTTCTTGCAATAATGCTGTGACAAATATTCAATATGAAAACTTGACATATGACCAAAATAAAACATCTATTCAATAGAGAACTTGATAGATAATAAGAATGACAAGTTTCAACTTGTTCTAGAATGAAAGTATGACAGGTTTTAGAGAAAACTTGTGGTAAGATATCTATTTAAAACTTGTCATAATAAAACTTACATATATTATCTTTGGAAAAATTAATACTGTGACAGATTTTCAATAAGAAATCTTGACATATAACCAAACTAAAACATGTTTTCAATAAAATTTTTTCCTAAAATTAAACTTTTGATAAAGGACAAGTTTTCTCTAAATGAAATTAAAGGACTTATATAAAAAACTTGTAAAAAGAAAACATCAGTGACAAAAAATAAATATGTTTTTAAACAAAACTTTTGTTAGATTTCTATAGAAAACTTGTCATAATGAAATAGAAATAAGTTTTCTATAGAAACTTGCTATGAAATAGAACAGTGACAAGTCCTTTCTAAAGATAAATTGTCATAAAATTAAACTCTGTCAGGTTATCTTAGAAAACTTGACACTAAAATAGAGATAATTTTTATATAGAACAAAACTGAAACATGTTTTCTAAAGAAATTTGAATATAGAATTGCAAATCATAAGACTATGGCAAGTTATGTTTTTTTTTAGAAAATTTGTGACAAGCATTCTTTAGATGAAATTTGTCTTAAAATCAAACTGTTACAAGTCTTGTATAGAAAATTGTAAGAACAAATGTTTTTTATAGAAACTAGTTATAGAATAGAACTGAGACAAGTTCTTTCTAAAGATAATTTGTCATAGAATAAAACTTTGACAGGTTATCTTACCAAACTTGACACATAACAGAAGTCTACTGATTTAGCAAAACTGAAACAAGTTTTTTAATAGAAAGTTGAATATAGAATTGCAGATCATAAGACTGACAAGTTTTGTCTTTTCTTGAGAAATTTGAATATAGTATTGCAGATCATAAGATTACGACAAGTTTTTTCTTTCCTTTAGAAAATTTTGTGACAAGTTTTCTTTAGATGAAATTTGTCATAAAATCAAATAGAAAACTTGTTAGAACAAATGTATAAACATGTTTTATATAGATACTTGTTATAGAATAGAACTAAGACAAGTTCTTTCTAAAGATAATTTTTTGTCATAGAATGAAATATTGACAGGTTATCTTAGAAAACCTGGCACACACAACAAAACGAAGAGTTTTCTTTAGCTGAAATTTGTCATAAATTCAAACTGTTACAACTCTTGTATAGAAGACTTGTAAGAACAAATGCGGAAACATGTTTTCTATAGAAACTTATTACAGAATAGAACTGAGACAAGGATAATATGTCATAGAATAAAACTTTGACAGATTATCTTACAAAACTTGACACATAACAGAAGTCTACTGATTTAACAAAACGGAAACAGGTTTTTTATAGAAATTTGAATATAGAATTGCGGATCATAAGACTATGACAAGTTATTTCAATTCTTTAGAAAATTTGTGATGAGTTTTCTCTAGATGAATTTTGATATAAAATCAAACTGTTACGAGTCTTGTATAGAAAACTTGTAAGAACAAATGTGGTAACATGTTTTCTATAGATACTTGTTATAGAATAGAACTGAGACAAGTTCTTTCTAAGGATAATTTGTCATAGAATAAAACTAACTATGACAGGTTATCTTACAAAAATCGACACATTACAGAAGTCTATTGATTTAACAATACTGAAATAGGTTTTCTATTGCAAATTGAATATAGAATTGCAGATTTAGAAACTTTTAGAATAGAACTGTGATATGTTATTTCCAAACAATATTTGTCAAAGAACAAAACTGACACACAACAAAACGAAAACATTTTTATTCAAAGAACTTAATAAAGAATAAAAAATGGATAATTTTTATAAAGAAGTCTCCTGTTGTAATAAAACTTAAACAGGTTTTCTATAGAAAGTTTTTTTTTTGACATAATGAAAATTTAGCTTTTAGTCAGAACCTAAATAGATCCTAAGAAATAACATTTATTTCGAAATAACATTTTCCTAGAAAAAGAAACATTTTAAAATTCTATCGTTTTTTACTTGTTGAAGATTAAAAAAAATATATATTGTTAATTTTTTTCCTAATACGATGATCGATGAGTACATATCTTTTTCTTTAGCCAGGACATTGTGAAAGTCATATTGTTTTGAGGAAACAATTAGAAAACATTTATGTAACATGAGCTAAAAAAACCAACAGCTTAGTAGTTGTATCATTTATATCTTAAAAAATAGATCTTTTAGTTTTCATTTATTGTTTCCTATTCTATTTTTATGACAAACACAAATCCGGAAATGTCCTGTGTGTAATTTAGTTTGTTTTGGAATCTTCAGTATCTTTGTCTTTTGACACTTTCTTGAAAATTTTGAAAAAAAAGATAAGAAGAAATTTTTAAAAAGTATAGATCACTTCCTCAAGCTGGCAGTTTTTGTTTTTTTGCTTCTCCTCTCTCTCACTCTTCCTCTCCTTACTCTCTTTACAAACCTTTTGTATATATGTGACAGTTGGATAAATGATCCTGCTGGTTTCTTTCTCTTGCAACGTTAACAGTTGGATTAGTTAAATGTCTTTAACAATACGTTTAAGATAAAGGTAGGGTAATACAATGACCATATAATAGAAATGACATTTTAAAAGTAAATATGATCAGTTTAAAACCAGAGTAGAAAATAAGTAACTGATCATAAACAATTGAGAGAGAAAGAGCGCGCCAATTTGAAAATTTAAACAAATGTTTTTTTTCCTAAATATTCTTTTTACTTTTAAATTTAAGTAGTTATATTATTTCATTTTTCTTTTGCTTAAATGAGCATTTAAGATCATCTTGATTTTTAGAGAAAATTCTCTTCTTCTTTCGTCTCTTTGTAGTTTCAAGTTTACCTTAAAATCTTTGCAACAAGCTGCAATATTTCTATCATTGACATTTTATTTTAAATAATGATCAAGATGACCTCTAAGGCGACCTCAAAAGTGTGTAACGTCTTTTTGTAGTTCCTAAAGATAAACCCCGCTCAATTGTCTTTTGGGAACAATTGACCTTTTGTCAACATGATCTAAATGATGAGCAGCAGCATCATATACATTCTAAGGGAAGTTGTAGTAAAATAATAAAATATCCTTTTTTTGCTTGTGCCAATTGAATTTTTTTCCAATTCGGTTTTAGTGATTGTACCTTAATTGCTGCAACAGCAGCTGATCTTTAATTAAACACAAGCTGTTAAATTTTCTTTTCTGTCTTTTTGATTTTTATTTATTTGATTTTTCTATAAAGTGGGTGATCGTTTTTATTTCATTTGATTTCTTGTCTTGTCTGTTTTTATGTTAAAAATGTCCTTTTTTTATTTGGTCAGTTGTTGTTTATTCGTAGAATTTTTTTTACACATTTTTTATTGTCTTCTGTTGGTAAATTGTTAATTTATTATTTTGTGTCTTTTTTTAAAAAATGATTTTTTGTTTGTTGGCAATTTTTGGCTGTTTAAGGGTTTATTTGTAGAAGTAGATTTTTTGTTAAAGAAAATTTATTATTATTTTCTTAACACGCCTAACGGATTACATTTGTTTTACAATTTTTACAGCACTTCGTTTTTAGAAAAGGAGAACACTTTTTTACTAAATGGGGAAATTTTAAATGGTTGTCGTTTTCCGGCCATAAAATATGTTATCTTCTGATTTTAGGGATTTTTATTATTTTGTTATTTTATGCCTTCAAGTATCTTTAGAAATGTATTTAATAAACTACATACTAAAACTAGTATAGACTATAAATTGGACTATAGACTATACTAAATATGGAACTATGGACTGCACTATAGGCTATAGACTTGACTATAGGCTCGACAAATTCTTCGCCTATAGACCAGATTTTATGCTAAATTATAGACTAGACTGTAGTCATAATTATATATTCACTATATACTAGACTATAGACTAGACTATAGACTAGACTATAGACTAGACTATAGACTAGACTATAGACTAGACTATAGACTAGACTATAGACTAGACTATAGACTAGACTATAGACTAGACTATAGACTAGACTATAGACTAGACTATAGACTAGACTATAGACTAGACTATAGACTAGACTATAGACTAGACTATAGACTAGACTATAGACTAGACTATAGACCAGACTTTAGACCAGACTCTATACCTGACTTTAGACTAAACTATTGACTAGACTTTAGACTAAACTATTGACTAGACTATAGATTAGACTATTGACTAGACTATGGACTAGACTATACTATTGACTAAACTATGGACTAGACTATACTATTGACTAGACTATGGACTAGACTATAGACTAAACTAGAGACTAATGTACAATATAGTCTATAAAATAGTATGTAGTCTGTATTCATGTTTACGTTCTTCCCTACAGACTATTGATTATGTAAGAATATAAATAACAAATATATATTTCAATAGAACTTTTAAATTCCAATTTCTATCCCGTTTAAATATTATATACTGAATCAAATTATGCATAATCATAACCAAACCTCAAAAACCAAAATCTCCTACACCCCATCTACGAAAATCCAAAAAGAAATTTTTACACAAAATCTCAACCAGAAGATTATTATCAGTAATATTAGAAAAATACAATTTCCTGTTAACAAATCATAATCCTCTAAGGATCAAGAACTAAGAAATCAAACACATCATAACAACAATCAGAAGAGAAATTAAAAAATAATACAATACGCGTGCGCAACACACGTCCCAAAACACAAACAAAGAAATTCAAAATAGTGTGTGTTCATACGTAAGATTACGATACCCTAAAAAATCACAAGATCGCAGACTCTAGACACAACAACAGCAACAACAACAGCAATAGTTTATTTTATTTGCTCTTTATAATAAAGGAAGTGTAAAAGAAAACAAATCTTTCGTTTGGGATACATTCAAATATTTACCATGACAGCGACCCTTGTTGGCATACGTTTTCCTTTAAGGATCATCAGGCATTGTTACACAAATATATGCTTCGTGCTGATAGTGACCTAGTATACTAACCCCTAAGTATAAGTTTCTTTAAGATTTCTACAAAAACAATAAAAATGAAGTGTTATATTTTAGTGGCGCGCGCGTTTTATGTGTTAAAGGTGGCTGGCTCTGTGACCTTTTTGTTCGATATTTAAAATACTCCCTGATACTTATTGCTTCCTTCACTACTTACGACATTTCATTAATGTATTAGTAACAATGATATTTAAATATCTTTTGGAGGGGGAAAAGAGCGAGAGAGGAGGAAGGTAGAGTTTTAAAATCCATTTCATTGATAAATATTGAAAATAAATGTGTTTATTATTTAAGATTAGAAGTTCAAATACTTAAGGGATAAGAATTTCTTAAGAAAATACATTTAAAGGACAGAAATATTTAAATGAGATTTTGTATACATTCCTTTAGTATTTGGAATGTTGTATTGGAGTAAAAAGAAGAATGATATAGGGGTTTTGGTTACGTTGTCTTAAGTATTGTGAAAATCGATGTCAAAGTGCTTGTACACATTTTCAGCGAAAATGACGACCTTTGACTGTATTTGTTGAAACATGTGCTCCCGTTTTATATGAAATTTGTTATGGCTGGAGTAATTGTGTATTTACAGCTGTCTAAGGACCCACCACATTGGAGGAAATTGTACAGTTGCGATTTTTTTGTTGATCTAGCGATGTTGAAAGGAGGATTTTTTAAAGTAAGCATAGTTTATATATGGTAAACTTATGGTCTAGTTTATAACCCAGTCTATATTATAGTCTAGTATATAGTCTACAGTCTTACCTTTAGTCCTGTCTATAGTCTAGTCTATACTATTTTATAGTCTAGTCTATACTATTTTATAGTCTAGTCTAGACTATTTTATAGTCTAGTCTATAGTCTAGTCCATAGTCTAGTCTATAGTCTAGTCTATAGTCTAGTATATAATCTAGTCTATAGTCTAGTCTATAGTCTAGTCTATAGTCTAGTCTATAGTCTAGTCTATAGTCTAGTCTATAGTCTAGTCTATAGTCTAGTCTATAGTCTAGTCTATATTCTTGTCTATAGTCTAGTTTATAGTGTAGTCTACAGTCTAGTCTATAGTCTAGTCTAAAGTCTAGTCTATAATCTAGTCTATGGTCTAATCTATAGTATAGTCTATAGTCTAGTCTGTAGTCTAGTTTACAGTCTAGTCTATAGTCTAGTTTATAGTCTAGTCTACAGTCTAGTCTATAGTATAATCTATAGTATAGTCTATAGTATAGTCTATGGTCTAATCTATAGTCTAGTCTATAGTCTTGTTTGTAGTCTAGTTTACAGTCTAGTCTATAGCCTAATCTATAGTCTAGTCTATAGTGTAGTCTATGGTCTAATCTATAGTCTAGTCTATAGTTTAGTCTATAGTTTAGTCTATAGCTTAGTCTATAGTCTAGTCTATAGGCAGGTCTAAAGTCTATTCTGTAGGTAGGTCAATAGCCTATGGTCTGGCCTTCAGTCTTGTCTTTAGCCTAATACATAGTCTATTGTCTACTATATAGTCTAGTCTATAATCTAGTCTATAGTCTAATCATTTCTTCTCTCCTTTCTATCCAATGGACATTTCCCTTTTGAATTTAATTATTCAACATGAAAAAATACATACAATTAACAAAATGCACCGGGTGTGCTGAATATTTTCAGCTGACACTACAGAATGACGCGCCAACTACTACAAGAAATGCAACAACACGACCCAAAACAACAACAAAAATTTAACTCACACACAATAAACAAATACACACATTCATATATAACAACTATCAAATACGACTCCCATTCAAGGAAAATGTAAAAACAAAAAAAAAAAAAAACAAATTTACTCCTACCACCACCAGACACCACAGCTATACAAACAACACATTAGCAAAATACTACTTGCGAGTACGTACGTAGTAACTTCGTTTAGTCATTGCACTATTGCACGAACATCAATCGTATGACGAGAGGACTTTGTATCTACTGACAGCAACAACCATTATTCTCTACACTATCCTACGACAACAACAAAAAGGTGAATTTATTTGTTGTGTTTTTTTCGAAACTCTCTTCCGTTATTTAGACAAAAATAAAAACAACAAAAAATTCATACATACACAAATAATGCAAGTAATTTGTATATTAGCACAGTGGCTTAGAATTGAAGAAATAAATTAGAAATTATAAATGGAAATTGTCAGAAAAGTTTAGCTATGTCCTTAATAAAGTTATATTTCATTCAGACTACTGATGTCGTAGTTAATGCAGTTCAAACTCAACTCTAATTATGCGAAAAACTTTGGGTTTTGCAAACTGTTTGACTCTCTATTGAGCACATGTCTCAGTAATCAGACAAAGTTTTGAAAGATTAATGAGTTCCTCAATCCGTTAAAATTTGGGGCTTGGATAAAGAAATTTATGTTCATTCGCAAAATAGCTTAGTCTTAGCTGAAGGCTCTGCCAATGATTGTCCGGAAAGTTCTTCCAATGTACAAGAGTGCAGCCACACTAACGAACGTACCGACTGAAATCCTATATCTATAACTAAACCATGGTGAACCTTACTCTCTTCCCATTTGTGTATCTAGGCCTAAGTCTCACTAGGTATCCATATGGATGTAGTTGATCGGAAATGATTTGATAGGCATTTCCCATGAATGTGAAAATTTCTAGTTGAATGTGGAAATTTCTAGTCAGGGTTTGTAAATGAATGACGGCCTTATTTCACGGTGGTCTTTTTTATCCACTGGGTTGACTTCACAACGGTCTACCATAGCCTCTGAATCCTTCAATGAAGAACTCAGGTCGCAATTTTGTACACATGGATAGACAAGTGCATGAGGCATGCCGTACTCCACATTCATCCCTTATCATATACAATTAATACCAACTCATTGCCAATGCTTAGTCCCGCAGTTACTTCTATGTGGGGTATCTGTTGTTTTGGCAACAGCACCGAACTTATCCCGAAATATTGACTTTACCTTACATCAGTATTTTAACCGCAACTCACTCTTCCCGCGAATTTCGAAGGAGCCTGAACCAACTGACCACCCAGGACATAGACCGACCAGATTATGTGGTTTTCTGGTTAGACCTCTTTTCAATCCAAACAAGAACTAAGCCAGGCAGTAGACTGTAAACAACAATTTATAGTCCCAGTGGACTAGAGGTATTGGTAGCACCTATCAACACCAAGATGGGATCTGTCATCAATGATAATATGCCTGGGAGGGGTCAGGGTTTAAAAAATATATGATCCAGCAGGAGTTGAACGAAAACAAATCTAGGGAATAAGGTTCTCTACGTTATCGAAATCCGTACATCAGATTTGGTTCCAAAACATACATCCGTCGCAAGTTATGATGACATATAAAAACTATATCATTTTAGGCATAGACTTCGACCAAAATGAAGAAGATATAGGCATCTAAGTAACCAAAAAACATATGACTTCCTGCGTTTTACGGAACATTTTTCGAACCATGACATGAGTTTAAGTACCTCTTTTAAATTTGGAGGATTAATACCCACTAATGCTCATTGCAAACTTGACGATTAAATGTGGACTCGCAAGAGACCAGGAAAAGATAAAGATTTCTATATCGGAATTGGTTCCAAAACCTACATACCTCTCATGTTATGAAGACATATATAAACTAAATCATTTTAGGATTAGATTAAGTATCTCCTCTTTTTGTTGAAGGATTAATCCCCACTAAAGCTCATTGAAAACTTGACGATTAAATTTGGACGCGCAAGGATTTTGAAGGATTAATCCCCACTAAAGCTTATTGAAAACTTGACAATGGAATGTAGACGCACAAGATACCAGGAAAGATAAAGATTTCCAGATCAGAATTGGTTCCTAGTCCTACGTCCCTTTCGAGGTTTCATATGAGCAGAGTTGATCAAAATCAGATACAGAGAGGCCTTTTTTATAAAGAAGCTAGTTATTCACCTTATTTTTATCCAAGAACCCTGACATGTACCCAGCAAACTTCTAGGTATTGGATTTAGATAATCTTTAATCTATAAATTGTACAGATGTTGATCAGTTTTTCCAACTGAACCACTGTGTCTCAGTGTAATAGAATATGCATAAATATCTACGTATATAATACTCTTCTCCTACTCAAATTTATTATTATTTTTTAATACCCGGATTTTTTTTGACAATTTTCCATATAGCACACACACACACACACACACTTACAACTATTTAAAGTGCGTACATCCTTATACACATTAGAAAAAAAATAACACAATCACTTTTATAAACGTCCAAATGACTCATATTCATAACACGTTAGTTTGTTTAGATGTCAAATCATCATATGAATATACACAGACAGAGACACACTGACAGTCAGTTTACCCAGACAATTGGTAAGTGAGTCAGTCCCTGTTTGTAGCCACAATAAAGCGACAGTAACAGCAGATGACAATTATTATTGTATTTCTTCAATAAGCGTGACATTTTCATATTGTTGGCGATTTTTTTACTTTTACTTCTTTGATTTTTGGTAATTTTTATTATCAAGATTTTTTTTGGTTTAAAGATTAAAATCTAGTTTTTTATGTTTCTAAGTAAAATACCATTTTTATTTTCATGATGTCCTTAAAATCTTAAATGTCTCTATTGCTTACAATCTCAATACAATGTTTGTGATCTATTTATTACGTATGCCAATCACACGCTGACAGGATTAGTTTTTTAGTTCATTTACCAGTAGTAGTTTTTCATTTTTTTATGTGTCTTAAATTTTTCCCTAATTGTTAATCACTAATTGACCATGAAAGTAGTTTTCCTCGTTTCTACTTTAACATCATTTTAGATTAAAACTTTTTCTCTTCTGGTGTATTGAGTCATTTTATTTGTAATCCTAATATGCATGAAATGATCTTAAAAAATTGGATCACTTTCAATTTTTATTTTGCTACTAAGAACTAAGCCTATTTTGCCATGAAATTTTTTAGGAAAATGTTGACATTTTTAGAAGTGGGTGATAGAAAAAAGATCAATTACAGATTTCTATCCATCAAATGCAAGATTTAATATTGTATCGTAAGTCTTTCCGGACAACTGCTATTCATCTGTCCAAAGATTTGACAGTAAGACAATGAAAGGATATCACTCTTTTAATATTTAGCGTGTCACAAGATGTTTCTTTTAATTTTATTTAACATCTAAAGTCTATTCCATGCTCTACTTTATAGTCTACCCTATAGACTAATCTGAAGTCTATTCTATATTCGAGTCTAGTCTATAGTCTAGTCTAAAGTCTAGTCTATAGTCTAGTCTATAGTCTAGTCTATAGTCTAGTCTATAGTCTAGTCTATAGTCTAGTCTATAGTCTAGTCTATAGTCCAGTCTATAGTCTAGTCTATAGTCTAGTCTATAGTCAAGTCTATAGTCTAGTCTATAGTCTAGTCTACAGTCTAAAACAATAGTCTAGTCTATAGTCTACATCATAGTCTAGTTTATAGTCTAATATATATTCTGTAATCTAGTCTGTAGTCTAGTATTTAATCTATGGACCGTATGGTTCTTAACCAAGATACATCTGTATACACACATACATATCTATGTATACCTAGATATGTATATGTATAAAGAATGTTACAAAATCATACATACATATGAAGTAAACCTAAAATATACTAATCAACATGTATGTATGATGTATATTGTTCCAATTAAAACAAACAAATGATACATGATTTTTTTTATAAACCCTTTTTTCAACGATTTCCTTAACATCAAACATAAACCCGTCTAATCCTTTAAGTATTTAAAACTCCATTAGTCAGACCATAAAAAAGAAATCCCTATATGGTTACCAAATATTTTAAGGGATTACATTCTTATATAAACAAGAGCAACCCTTGCAACGTGTTGCATCAACGAAAAGGTTTGTAGCAGCCGTCACAATAGAAAAACAAACAAAAAATCTTTATTAAAAAAAAATAACATAAACAATAAAAATCATTTTTTATTTGTTTTTTTGAAAAATTACCCTCCTTATCCTAATTTGGGATACTTATCACTTTTTATTAAGTGTCGGAAATTAACCACCAATAAAAAAGTACAATAGGCTTGATCGTTGATCATTTCATAACTATTACACGTAAGTATTTAATTTAGACATAAACAACTTCCGTTTTCTTTAAACCGTGTTTTTTTCTCTTCATTAGCTCCCTCCCTTTTTTGTGTGTAATTGAGCAAGGAGTGTTTTTTAGAGGTTTCCTTTTTTTCCGGTGTGTGTTTTTTGTATATTACATATAATGTTATGTAAGTGCACTATGGGTAAACACCCTTAAGTTGTTTGTGTGCTTGTTTTTTTAAGCGCCACTTGAATTATATTTTTTTATTTATTATTCTGTTCATTATAATTGTGTAATAAGTACGCAAAAAATTAGGGTATTTTTATATGTACAAACATTTTTTATGGAAATAGGGTGATTTTTTATGCGCTTAATAAAAACGGCGATCATTTAAAAAATCAATAATTGACAGCCATACAAAAATTAGGAGGGGATTTTTATGTTTATGTAATTTTAACCTTTAATTAAGCAATTAACCTTTGACTTTTTAAGGGAATATGTTTTTTTATTGAAGTACGACTTGTTGACTTTTTTGGGATTCAGATTTTTTTTATTAATAAAGAACTGTTGAATAAATTGAGAGTTATAGACTATAGGCTAGGCTATAGAATAGACTATAAACTAGACTATAGACTAGACTATAGACTAGACTATAGACTAGACTATAGACTAGACTATAGACTAGACTATAGACTAGACTATAGACTAGACTATAGACTAGACTATAGACTAGACTATAGACTAGACTATAGACTAGACTATAGACTAGACTATAGACTAGACTATAGACTAGACTATAGGCTGGACTATAGACTAGACTATAGACTAGACTATAGACTAGACTATAGACTAAACTATAGACTGAACTATAGACTAGACTATAGACTAGACTATAGACTAGTTTAAACTCACTATAAGCGATATTATAATTCTAACTTTAAATCAGTATAGCCAGGGCTTTAGACTAGATTATAGTACCTTAAATTCATCTTCACTCTAAATATGATTTAGTTTCATGTTTATCCTTTTTTTCTTCTCCACTACAATGTTAGGGGTAATATTATCTAATTTATTTGTTTTTTTTATTAATGTTTTTATGTAAGTAGCTGTGTTAGGATCATTAATTACAGATTTAAAATAAAAACACAACACTTTTAAGTACCAGCAACAAATGTGCTTGTTGCAACCCCTTTGTAACACTTTCCTTTCCACACATTTCTTCTTTTTATCTCATATTTTTCTTTTATTTTCTCTAATCTATAGTTTTCAAGTTCAATGTCATCATCATGATAGTATTGCTTGTCCATTGCTGGAAAATATGTAGTAGTTTATAGTTTAGTTTTGTTTTCTTTTCTAACTTTTATATCGAGAACATGTAAGATGAAGTAAATCTTGTGGTAGCACGCACCTCATTCTTAATATTCTGTACCCTTAACATGTGTGTATTCTAACGATATTCATACATACACACACACACATATATACTCTTTCAAATATTTACAATTTTCATTCATAGAAATCTTTTTCAAGTTGTAATCCTTTTCTTGGTTTCTACTCTGGGGGTTTAATTGTCTTTTGTTTTCTTTTTGTTTTTTCTGTTACTTAAACTAAAGATCTGATTTCAACACATTTGTTTTTATTTATTTACTTTAAATATATAATATTGAGTTGGAATGTTTACAGTGATTAACAAAAATAAATGGACGATGGTGAGAATAATGTTAAGTTTAATATCAAGACTTTAGTCTGAACTATCCAGAACTATTGCCGGGGTAATAATACAGTTTGAAGTTCAATTGGGACAATAGGTCAGATTAGAGTACAGGCTATAGTTCTGACTAAATTCCAAAATATATTCCTAACTATGTTCACGACTAGGGTGCTACATATAAACCCGACTATATATAGTGCAGACTAAAGTCAAAATTGTAGACGAGGCTGAGCGAAATCTAATTTTTCTTATCAATTGTATTTCCTTTTGTACCATTACTTTGCTATATCACTGTAACTATAGTACATTTACCCATGTACTACATATTTTCCTTAAACATCTCCCCATCCCCCTCCCAAAAATAACTATATTCATTGAAAAAAGTATATGTATGTATATTTTTATTACAGTTCCTTACAACTTAATTGGTTTCTTAAGTGTTAAGTAATTTTTATTTAAGATTACATTTCTAGTTGTTGCTCTTGTTTTTCTTTTGTTCTTATTTTTGGGAAAGTGTTAAACAACTGTCAGTTCGACAGACAGACAGACAGACATACATAAATAAAACTCTTACTTTTCAAATACATATTTCAACACTCTGAAAGAAAAATTATGGCGCAAGCGTATTTTTTATAATACTTTTTCTTCATTTTTATAATTTTTCTTTTAATTTTTTTTTTCATTGTCTCTAAAAATAAATAAAATAAAAATATTTTGAAAAAAAAATGTAAAACACATCAAAAAAAGTTAAGAAAAATAAAAAGGGGGCGTATTTAATACCCCAAAAAGACCATGGAAAGGTAATAAAAGAACTTTAAAAAAGAAATATGGAGGTTTGATTAATGAATGAATAATTTTAAGAAACTAAATTAACAAAATGTCTTTTAGTTCATAAATTTGTAAAAAAAATGTTATTATAACTAAATTAAGCATTAGACTAGACTTGAATATAAATACTATATTGACCTCTAGATTTGTAAAAGGTCTCGATTAAAAGGTATGTAGACCGAATTTAATTCTCATTTGGACTAAACATAAGACTATGGTCAGGATCCAAGACAATAGACTAAACGGTAGTCCATTATTTAATATACTCTATAGGCTTATCGATAGAATATACTATATATTCAAGTGTATACTAGACAAAAGACTTGAATATACTTTACTATAGACTAGACTATAGAATAGATTATAGACTAGACTATAGACTAGACTTTAGCCTAGACTATAGATTAGACTATAGACTAGACTATAGACTATACTATAGACTAGACTACAGACTAGACTATAGACTAGACTATAGACTAGACTATAGACTACACTATAGACTAGACTATTGACTAGACTATAGACTAGACTATGGACTAGACTATAGACTAGACTATAGACTAGACTATAGACTAGACTATAGACTAGACTATAGACTAGACTATAGACTAGACTGTAGACTAGACTATAGATTAGACTATAGAATTGACGATATGCTACACTAAATACTAAAAAATATAAAATAAAATATAGCAGACTAAACACTAGAGTATAGACTACATTACAGAGTAGTCTAAAGAATAGAATATAGACTTGCCCATCGATTAGACTATAGACTAAAATATAAACTAAGCTATAGACTAGACTATACGCTATACTACAAACTCGAATACAGACTAGATTAAAGAGTAGTAAAATGGTTAGTAGCATTTTTAGGTTGATTTATTTATTTAGAACAATTGCAATTTTTAAAGCAAAACAGCTGTTATTAAATATTCTTAATAAATATATATATATAAAATAACAAATAAAAAGGGTGAAATGCATTAATTTAACAAAGCAAATCAATAATAAAAAAAAACATTTGATACTTTACATTTCTAAGGCAAAAATCAACAAAAAAATTCCCGAAAAGTTGACAACAATTGCAAGAAATTGAGAAAACCGAATATGACTTGACAAAAATTTAACAAACAGCTGGTAAGCCAAATAAACCTAAATAAAAGGAGTTAAATAAAGGACAAAGGATTAGCACTTGAACAGAAACAAACATTTGTATTTACAAAAAAATATATATATATAAAAAGGAAACTCTTTCAGGACTATTTTGAATATATAGAAAACTAAAAGGAAATTTAAATAGATGATAGATGGATGACATTTCATATGAAAACTTAGTTGAAAAAGTCACCTGCATTTTAATAAGTTTTTTTTTTTTTTGATTTCGTGGACAAAAATGAATTTGCAAAATAAAGTGGTTAACAGCTGAAAATTTTTCAAAAAATTTTGTGATTTTTTCAAGGATTTTATAAGGGTTTTTTGGTTGTTATGTTATATTGATGTCTAAATTTCATATAATAAAATGTAATTTTATTTTAAATGGTTTCAATTATTAATTTTTTGCTAAAACAGCTGTAAGATTTCTAGGAAAATTCTTTTATAAAATATCACGTGTTTTTGTTAGGTTTGATTTTGGTTTAGTGTTAACACGCGATATTTTTGTTTTTTTTTTTTGAAATTTTCATTAGGAAAGGCGTTCAAAAAGTTTTTGGCTTTTGGGGGTTTACACCCCGATTCTTTTTTCATCAATTTTTTGTCATTATATAGCAGAAATTAAACACTTATTTCCGTTTAATATGTGAATTTGTTATAAATGTCAAATTTAAATGATTTGACATTGTCATATCAAAATTTTCAAAATCCTACAAAATATCATGTGGATTTTTTAACAAACATTGGCATCACCTGTTTCTAGAATTTCCTTATAAAAACTCAAATTACCAAAGACAAAACAATACTATATAGTGAACGTTAGAGAAATCCTTAAATCCTTTACAAAGACAAACAATGCAAATAATAAGAGAAAAAGTATCAATATTAAGAGTCTTAAGGATCCTTTTTTTAACATTCCAATAAGTTGTTACTCCTCTAAACAAATTCCAAATCATTTTTTTTCACACAAAAAAAATCTTTTTTAAAATTGTTTACGGTTATTCTACAGATAGTCAATCATCCTTACAAAAACAATAAAAAAACACATGTTGTTGCTAAAAAAAAGTATCTGTTTCATACACCAGACTCATACCTGTTTACAAAAAAAAACAAAATATATTTTAAATACCTTAAAAAACAATATAAATTTCCAAACATTTGTGAAAAAAAATTTACAAAAAATATATGTCATTGCAATCATCCCTTAAATTTTGTTAAATGTATGTTTTTTACTTTTAAATATATTTTTCAACAATTGTTTTTTTTTTCCACCCCTCATACTCTAACCCACCCTATTATATACTACATACATACATTTATATATTTTTCATTTACATAAAGAATTTTTATTTAAAAAACAAAAAAATTAACCAAAAAGTATATAAATGTTTTTATTAGCAATTTTATCATTCTACTGCTGAAGTATAAAATTTTTTATGAATTTTTCATAAGGGTTGCAAAATATATACAAAATTTTCGATAACTTTTTATATATAAAATTTTTGTTATATATAGAAACATATAAAGTATGTTAATTTGTATATACATATGTATATGTATATATTTTTTTTATTTTATTATTATGTTGAATTTTTATTGGTAAATATTTTATTTATTGTATGGGTAAAAAAATATTGTAAATAGAATAGAATATTTTTTATAGGTAATTGTGATAAAAAAAAGTTATGTAAAATAATCTGATTGGTTGTTTGGTCTATGGCATTTTATAATATATAAATAAAGTAATTGGACTTTATATAACTAACCAGCAAAAGGAAAAAAAGAACTTCCAAAGAAACGAAAAAGAAGTAGCATTTACTCCCTGGAAGTAGTGAAAAAGACCTGAAGAAGTAATGATTTTAACACACTCCAAATTTACGACATCTAAAATCTTTCTCAAGAAATAATTTTTATACCCAACATCAAATTAAATGAGAAGTAAATTGATTTTGTCATTCAATTTGTAATATTGATCATAGACCCACAAATGGATATATATTCTGGTTGACAGTAGAATTTATTAAGTAGTGGGAAGAGTTAATATTATTTTATTATAATTATAAATTTGTTTGATTTATTTACTCAGAAGAATTGCAATTCTTGGAGCAAAACAGTTGTCATTAATTATTCAGGGTCCTTCTTAAATTCGGAATCGATCTAGCCCTGTTCGTTAATCTGTTTGTCTGTCCGTTCTTCTGTATGTGGAAAGCACAATAAGGTTCGAAAGAAAAGAGCTAAAATGCTAAAAATTTCCACAAATATTATTTATATATAAGATTTCTTTGGTATTGCAAATGAGCAATATCGGTGCACGATTTCGCATAGCCCCTATACACGCGGACAACACCCCCCCCCCCCCCCCCCCCCCCCCTAAAAACAGCTTTTACAGTCATAACATTTTTAAAACAAAAAACGAATATAGCGATGAGAGATATGGATCGGTCTACATATAAAGTGCCCTTCAGATTATGACGTTAACGCTTATTACTGGAGTAAAAATACAAGTACAATGCTATATAAATCGACACAGATAAGTTTCATATAAGCCAAAATCTTATTTACAAAATTTATTGAGGATCGGTCCACAATTGACCATACACCCTATATAAGGTGCCCTTCAGAAAATGACTTTGATGCTCATTAATGGCTAAAAAAATGAAATTCGACATAAATAAGTTTCTTATGAGACAAAAATTTCTCTACTAAATATCATGAGGATCGTTCCGAAATTGAACCTATGAAGATATCTTCAGAAAATTTATTTATCGCTCATTACTGCCATGAAATTCTACATAAATAAATTTTATATGAAACAAAAATTTCTTCATTAAATTTCTTGAGGATCGGTGCGAAATTGCCCCCGTACAGAAGATTACTTTAACTCTCATATAGTAATAATATTCTACACAAATAAGTTCTATAAGAAATTATATGTTTTCACTTAATTGAATAAAGATTGAAGGAGAAATGAACCTAACTCCACAAATAACCTCTGGGAAACTATTGGAGTTAGAATCTTAAAATTTTGCACAAAGACCTATAACATCCATAAAAATATTTAGGATAGATATTAGCGGACTTTTATAAGGGGGGTTTGGAACCTCCCATATGAATTAAATACAAAAATTAATTTTCCTTAAAAACTATTAAAGCCAAGATTTTCAAATTTTGTACAAATAACTTTGTTATTAATGTCAACATTTGTATAATAAATTAGCGGACTTGATTTTAGGGGCGGATACCCCCCTTAATCTAGGAAACTATTGGAGCTATGTCTAAGATTATAAATGTGAACATAAAAAATAAGCGGACTACCATTAGGGTGGACTGGCACCTACCATATGAATTAAGGGAAAAAATCGTATATTTAGGAAACTTCTAGATATCATCAAATTCTGCACTAAGAACTATGACATCCATGTGAATATTTAGATAATAAATTAGTCGACTTTTAATAGAGGGATATCACCATATCAATTAAAAACAAAAATTCTTATAGCAAAGTACACAGGACATCGCTTGTGTATATATAAAGTGTATATAAAGTATCTTTATACTTTATTTAACTGAAATAATTCTGGAAATTAAAAACATCTAAAGTTATCGTACGCTCGCCTAGACATGGTTGCAGAAATAGTTCCTTAACAAGATATTTAATAGTGACGACTAGTTCATATACCTTTTAAGTAGGGGACTTACAAATTTAACATCAGAATATTCTAGAGGTTGGGAACTCAGTTTGTTTCAAATATTATAGAAAACTCAAAAAGTACCTTTGAGGAATGAAAAATTTCAATTTTTCAAAAAATCAATGACATTTTCTTTCAAATCTTAAAAGGAGCGCACAATAGGCTTTATAATGGTGTATTTTTCGGAATTGATAATAAAAACTATTACATTTTTTAATCGATTTACCTGTTTCAAACAAGGTTATATATAACTTGTAAACATTCGATTATATCGGATAATTCTTTCTATAAAGCAATATGATATCGGGTAAGTCTTCCTCTTGGTAATGCAAGCGTGCAATTTCAATTCAAACAGATTCAAGGCAATCAGTTAAACCCCTAATAGTATACGATACGATGGACGATTTATGGATTTTGTATATCTTCCTTTTGCCAGAACGAATTTCAGTCATTTAATTTTTTTAATTTAGTAAAGGATTGAGCCCCGCTGAATCCGAATTTGGTCTCAAATAAAATTATTTTCGAGCAGTAATATCGTCTCGAAAAGGGCCAACTAACTAACAATTTCGAGGTCAGATTCTAATTCAGCGCGGCTTCATCTAACATCTAACTTGGTTCAAAGATTTTTACTTTAATCAAATCTTATCGGCTTGTTTAATCATTGCTCGTCACAGATCTGCGAAAAAAGTAAAATTTTAACAAAATAATAAGATCAGAATTTTCTCTTTTATGCGATTTGTAAACGAAAAAGTGTTCTAAACTTAGCAATAAAACTAGACATTATTCATAATTCATATTACTTCCATGTAATGTAGGATAAGGTCCTATTATATGCAATCCGTAGCTCTAAACTATTTAAAAAATGATCTTTTAACCATGAGTTCTTTAGCAGGCTAGTTGGTAATGGGTTAGATCTGTCAACATGGGCGATCAAGGATTCGATTTCCATTCTAATATGTTGTCAATCATAGAACTTAACTTATGCAAAGTTGTTAGATCTTACAACGTTGGCAGTAAAATGTTCAGTAAATGTCTTATAACACTGCCAACTTACAAATTTTGTTTTTCAATATCGTCAGTAATGCTGATAACGTTGCAAAAGAAGTTCAGAAATTAATTAAATATGTTCTGAACATTTTATTGACAACGTAGTAAGATCTGACAAACGTGTATCACGGATTTTAGAAGTCTCCCCAACAGCATTCCTCTATAAATTTCAGCATGTTAAGGATTCCTTAATATTGGATGCCAATAGCTCCTAAAACTTATACATCTTCAAATAAACCAACATAATGACCATTAGAAGAAATTCTAACGGTCATTTTAACCATTAAAGTGTCATCATACAAAACTAAGACAAATATAAAAAAAACTTGTAAAATCCTGCTGAAAAATCACAAAATAATAAAAAGAAAAACAACAAGAACAAACAAAAAAACATCTGCTCCTGATGGTATGGCACTTTAGTCTCGGTCAAATTCACTCTTATTGTTATTGTGATTTTGAAGCTGTTGCTGTGTATCTCTGTTGTTGTTGCAATCTCTACGAATGCACGCGTCCAAAATATATAGTAGTTGGAAACCAAATTTTATTTTTTTTCTATTTGAATTTTCCACATTTTCAATTCATTTTATTTCGTTTTTTTTTATGTTCATTTTTGTTTGTGTGAACAGCACACGTTTTGATTTGGTTTATTTAAACTGTTCACATAAACTGCTGTTATTTGATAATGTCCTTTTACTCCTGCTCTCTTCAAATTGTTAAAACAGTAAGTAAATGTTGTTTGTTATTGTTTTGTTTTAATTCACGTTTTTCATTTGTAAATTTTGGGGTTGTATGGCGGATATTATGTTTTACAGAGTTACTAAATAAATCTATGGCATATTAACACTCATTCATTCATAATTATTTTGTTTTTGGGAAATGTGTTATTGTTTGTAAAAAAAATATATAAAAAAATAACATACATTTGTCCATATACATATATATTTATATAGAGGGCTATTAATGGTCATTTTATATGTAGCATTGGTTAAGGAGCGCAACAACAGGCTAGATGAATGCCTATGTGCATTTCTTCGGATAGTATGTGGTTGCAAAAGTAATGAGTTAAAAGGCTAAAAACATAACACTTTTCACTACTTATTCTTTAGCACTTTAAGTAGTTCTGTGAACACGGTGAAAACATTGGACGGAAGTACCAAAAACTATTGCTTACAAATTATTACTTATATAAGTACTTACAAATATGAAGTTAAAAAGTTATTTTGTTTTAAACACACAACACCATTCACACAAAACCTTTACTCTTTTTGTGTCAATAAAGTATTTACTGTACTGATTATATGGAAGTCATTTTAGAAGTACTTAAAAGTAATCTAAATGGTACAAGTCATTACAGAGTTTTACGTGTCAAGTGTCTTAACTAAAAATCTAATATTTATACCTTACAGAGAGAGACCTCCGGTAGGTTCTAGTGTTTTAGTCTGGTAGACCGGAGGTGGTGGGTTCGGCTCTTTATTTACTTACTAACTAACTAGCAAACTAACTAACTAACTAACTCAGTAAATAACTTACTTACTAAATAAATAACTAACTAACTAACTAACTAACTAACTAACTAACTAACCAACTAACTAACTAACTAACTAACTAACCCACTAACTAACTAACTAACTAACTAACTAAGTAACTAACTAACTAACTAATTAACTAACTAACTAACTAACTAACTAACTAACTAACTAACTAACTTACTCACTAACTAACTAACTAACTAACTAACTAACTAACTAACTAACTAACTAACTTTAGGGGTTATAGGGTTAATTCTATAACCTCACATCTCCTAAACTAGAAAAGTTACAAAAACAATTTGCAGCCCATCGTCTTTCATTTCAAATAAAGCGAGTTTGGTACTTTTTGAAACTCGGCCCTTTTACAGAATAAGCTAATAAAAACTGGATTTTTTTTTGCACCCCATATATCTTTTAAACTAGCGAACAATTTTGACTATAACTCATTGAAAAAATGAAAATACGAATTTAGTGAAGATTGTACCTAATTATTGGTACTTTTTGCATAAACATTGTTTGTGTATTATTAGAAACTCCATCACAAAGGACTAGTTTTTTATACCTTTTAGGACTTTTAGTTTTCTAAAAAATTTTATATATAAAGCTATAATGGAAATCGAATAATCCAGACGATGTTATGACACTAGTACCAGGTATGTTTCCACACGTGATAAATAATATTATGTCAAACGCTTTGGAGCTGTTCAATAACTTGGACACAGCTAGTTTTCTAGAAGTGAATCCAAACAAGACATAAAAGGTATTTTTCACTACAAAGACAATATTCCAAGCTACAATTTGCTGTAGTTAAAAAACTGCGAAATCCCCTTATGGGATAATGCTAAATATCTAGGACTTATCCTAGACACGAAATTATCATGTAAACTCAACAATAGAAACTTAAAAAAGTTACGCTTGTCTACTACATCTTTCGTAAGATGATTCGAATGAAATGAGAATTCAGTTCAATACATCCTATTCCCACATATGAATCTCTTGTATGGTGGACTTCAACTAATAAGAAATTTGCAGTTAAAAAACTGCCAAATCCCCTTATCGGTCAATGCTAAATATCTAGGTATTATACTAGAATCATGGAAACTCAACATCTAATAGAGAGTTAAAAAAGTAATGCTTGTCTACTATATCTTTCGTAAGATGATTCGAATGAAATGGAAATCAGTTCAATACGTCCTATTCCCACATATGAATCTCTTGTATGGTGGACTTCAACTAATATGAATGAATATAGATTAGCTTTATAACGTCAGTGATCAACATGTATTGGATTAACATATGCTCCAAGAACTTGTCCTTCATAGTTGTAGTTTTGTATATAGTTGTCATTTATGATTGCAGCGCAGCAAGACTTAACTATTCGCATGCTGGAGGTCTGGAACATAAAGACATGCTAAGATTTGAGGTCTACTACCTCCAATCTTGAACCAACCATCCGACTATATAACACCACACACTTACTTTGATAGGGTCAGAGTTCCTTTTAGGAGCGAATGGTGTAGGGGTCTCTTAAATTGTAAACTACCATTTCTATATATGTAAGTCAACGCAAGAATGATCTGTTCAATGCAAGATGGATCTGTCCAGGCTGGGTCACCTATCTGACATTACTCAAATTTGGCTCCCTGCCCAAGGGGACTGTTATAGAAATGAACAGGCAGACGACCTTGCCAGAACGTAATCTGCTCTTTATATCTCCAAATCCGCATTCTCCGCTACTTTCATCAAAAGTCTGAAAATAGATGGAATAGCCTAGGAACATGTAAAGAGACCAAGTTATTATGGGTGCATGCTTTAGCCGCTAAGTAGATAAAACAGTTTTCTTGGCAGTAACTTTATATCCAACCTTGATGAGATTTCTTACGGTTACTAGATCGATCTACTACGTTAAAATATAACATATGACGAATAGAGTGATCCTTTTAAAAACAGATTCCCTTCGACTCTACTTGTTAAACTACCACGATAACCAGTCAACCAACCTGATTTAACTAGAGACTTTCTAGTATTTTCTTGTTCTTTTACTAATACTTTTTGAATTTTCTTTAATATTGAATCTAAAAACCTATAATTGCTTGCGCAGCTTTCGGAGTGTGAGAAGAAATTTTGCTTGAAAATTATACATGCATCAACCTGATTTAATGATAATCTATAAAAAGCAATTGTCTGGTACTTTTTTGTATGAACCATATATGAAAATCTATAAAGGTGGACTTTCTAATATTGCATAAGATATACACCCAGTAAAAACTTTGAACATTGAAATGTAATGAGTTAAAAAACAAAACGCTTTTCACGACTTAGTTTTTAGAACTTTAACTAATTCTTTTCACACGGTGATAACATTAGAGGCCAGTACTTACAATGCTCGCTTACAAATCACTACATATATAAGTACTTACAAATATGAAGTTAAAAACTTCCGTATCGAATAAAAATCTTTATGAAAAGAAATTCTGCTAGAAAATTTAACATCATGCATCATCCTGATTTAATGATAATTTATCAAAAACAATCATTCGTATTTTTTAAGATTTTCAATATATTAAACCTAGAACTATGTATGAAAATCAATAAAGGTGGACTCTCTGATATAGCTGAATATATACATCCAGCAGAAACTTTGAACATTGAAAAGAAATGAGTTAAAAACCTAAGAACAAAACGCTTTTCACGACTTATTCATTAGCACTTTAAATATTTCTTTTAACACGGTGATAACATTGGTAGTAATTACAATGCTCGCTTACAAATCACCACTTATATAAGTACTTTCAAATATGAAGTTAAAAAGTTGTTTTGTTTTAAAAACAAACACATTGCTCTCACAAGGCTGTCAAAATCACAACACCATTTACAGAAAACTTGTTTCTTTTCGTGAAAATAAAGTACTTACTGAACTGATTATATGAAAGTCATTGTAAGAGTACTTTAAAGTAATCTAAATGTTAAGTCCTTAAAAACTAAAAGTCATTACAAAGTTTTTCGTGTCAATAGTCTCAAGAAAAAATCTAATATTTATAACTTAGACAGAGACCTCCGGTTAGGTTAGTAATGGATTCCATTCCCACCAGAGGCACTGGTTAAATAGCGCACAAAAGATAGAGGCCTAGGTGCATTTCTTGGTATTTGGTGTACATTCAACCTCCTTTCCAACAAACTAACTTGGCTCTCTCAAGTTCCTGAGTTTGAAACATCGAAAATTTTTAAAAATTCTTTATAAAAATTATACGCGCTTGTTATCAAACTCCTGGCCTCTATACCAATACCGACCTGTCAAATTTAAATTTAAACATTATAAAAAGTAAAAATAATTTAAAATTTATGGCGTCAACCACTTAACAATTTGTAACGCCTTTTTACAACCAACTGGTCATCTGTGTTTGAGAGAATTAATTGCATTCGTTAGGCGTTTAAAAAAAATCGAAAAAGAAATATTTACAATAATAAATTTATATTAAAAACGTTGTCTTATAAAACAAACCATTAAAGGGAACAAAGATTTTCAATGGCTACTTATGCAGCACATGACGTTACGGTCAACGGTTAATAAAAACTATTGAAAAATATTAATTAAGGATGAGAGAAAAAAAAAAACTACAAACGAAAAAAAAAACAAGGCTCACGTTAGCCACAAGTTAAGATCAAGATGCAGGAGTATTGTTGGCCACAAAAAAATGACCTGTATCGACACAACTACTTAAAAAAATAAGAAAACCGAAACACTAACAACATTAAGGAAAAAAGGATAATTATTAATTGGCTCTTAAATGCGGGTTGTTATTTAGACAAAGTAACCAGTCAGTCCGTCCGTCCGTTTGTCAGTCGGTTTATCAAACATTTCAACTACAGATGCTACAATAACTGTATGTGTATGTGTGTGTGTGTGTGATCATGATGAAAGGTTGAACATATTTAAAAACAACAAAACAAAAATAACTAATATTGAAAATTCAATTAAAATGCATAAAAATGTTAAACAGTAAATACATTTACCCAGTAAATATTGAAATTGGAAAAAATAGCATGTTTAGTAAGTTCACTATTAGAAAACAGTCATGTCTTTCTATCAAGCCGTCTGTGTTTGCCTGCTTATTTTCTAACTCTGTATGTATGTATGTATGTAGTATTATTTTGTGGTATATGAAATTTTTAATCAAGGGATCAAAATCTCACCCACATTTTTATAGTTTTTGTATTTTTCTATGCTTTTTTTCAAATACGTTCTTGGCATTTTAGGATTAAAACCTTATGGTGGATTTTTTGTAAATTTCCACAAAAAATCATCCCTTTTTTCTCATCATCAACAACAACAACAAAAAATTGCTATAAATTTAGTTTATTTTTGCCCAAAAAAAAATCTACCAAAAAATAAAATATTTCCTATACTTAGTGTTATTTTGGGAAAAAATAGAAAAACGTATAACATTTACAATTTCCATTATTATAACCCATTGCGTTATTTACTCCCACCCCTCTTTCCCTGTTAAGTTTTCATATACAATTTTTGATGGCTTGTTATTAAGCAGAAGTTTGAAGTATGAATTCTTATTGCGAGCTGAACTAGAACTAAACTAGAACTGAACTAGAACTGAACTAGAACTGAACTAGAACTGAACTAGAACTAAACTAGAACTGAACTAGAACTGAACTAGAACTGAACTAGAACTGAACTAGAACTGAACTAGAACTGAACTAGAACTGAACTAGAACTGAACTAGAACTGAACTAGAACGGAACTAGAACTGAACTAGAACTGAACTAGAACTAGAACTTAACTAGAACTGAACTAGAACTGAAATCGAACTGAAATAGAACTTTAACTAATAGTGATTCAAACAAACCGAAACATTTAAATATAAAGAAAAAATCAAGAATTTACGCATTGCATGCTCTGCAATGGATGCTGTTTCCTAATGCTACAAACAACGGTGAGTTTTTCTGATGACGACAACGATGATGATGGTGATGATTGCAAAGCCTTGTTCAACCATCCAACCAACCCACCCTCACTTAGAGTTTTTATTGTTATTGTAGTTTAGTTTTTTTCCAAAATACCTCAGTTTTTTCCAAAGTATTTGTTTCACCCAACTCCCCGAATATTTTTAGCTAAAAATTATTTTTCTATTTATATACAAACGTATACACTTTATTATTATTATTTGTTGTAAATGCATTTGTGTATGTGTGTGTGTGTGTATGTGAATAATATTAAAATATAAAAATGGGTCTACTTAACGCCGTGTTATAATGTTAATGGTTGTTGTTGTTGTTGTTATTGCTGCTGATATTTTTATTCTTTTATATCAATATGGCGTTTAGATTTTTATTATATATATATAGTGTTTGTAGTTGTTGTTGCTAGATTTTTATTATTTTTAACAATGGGTGGTTTTTAATTTACACTCACTCACACTTATTCCCAAAACTAATGGGCTCTTTTTCTCTCCCTCTAAACAAATAAAAAGTCGTATATTTTTTGGGTATTTTTTTAGGGATGGGGTTATTTTTTGACTGTTGTTGTATATGTATAGGTTTATGTACATATATGTATATGTATTAGTATGTGTGTATATGTATTAACATATGTATTTGTTGTTTTATATGCATATTTTAGCCTAAAGTGTTTGTTTTAATGCATTTTATACATACAATACATATGCATGTGTGTGTAAGTATGTTTGTGTGTTGATGTATATATATTTTAAATTATATTTATACTTGCATTATAATATTTTTCCTGAAAATTACTATGGGAAAAATAAATATATTTTGACATACTTTATTTACTCACTGCTTGATGTTTTTTTCTTTTTTGATCATAAAACTTTGCTTTGCTATTTTGCAATTATTAAATGCATAATAATATGCGTTTTTGTATAAATACTTATGTATGCATGTATGTATGCGTATATTTGTTTAAATGTGGGTTATTATTTTAGACTAAAATTATATAATTTGCCTCCAACAATTTTCACAAAATTTCTAAAATTCTGTTTAATTTTTAGTACAAATATTAAACAGAAAAAAATTTTAATTTAAAATTATTAGAAAATGTATGTATGTTTGTATGTATGTATTTATGCTTATTTAACATTATCCTTTTTAATGTAAATTTTATAATCAAAATATCCTTAGGCTATAGAAACTTAACAAAGTTCTTCTTAAAATTTGTTTTAAATATATTTTTTTTAAATTTTAATTATATATTCCTGCTAAAAATATAATTAAACTCTGTTGTCTATAATACACGTTTAAACTATAAATGTGCTCGTCAATTTTTTTGAAAAGTTATATTAAACAGTTCTACGAATGTTTAAACCCGATCTGCAGTGATTATGTTGTCATTATTGACCGATTATAAAATTTAGATTTAAACAACGTGTTGTTGTACGTATGTATATACTTTGACAACCGATGTTACTGAAAAATTCTACACACTTTAGTGTCCATTTGGTAACAGGCGTGTATATATCTTTTAAAGATTTGTCTGCCATCTCTGATTTATTACTTATTCATCTATCACCTCATTACTGGCTATAAAACAGCATGTGTACATCCTCATCTAGAAGTCCTACCAATTGGCTTAAAAAATTTTGGTTCAACATCCTTCTAAAATTTTATTAGTGCTAATACACATTGTCTGACGTTAACATCGGTTCATCCCAAACTGGTTTCACCATATTTGAAGCTTATAACCGAACGGCTAATAACATTAGGTGAACTAGCCCAACGCTGTTATAGAACATGACATCATTGTATAGTGGACACATTGGAAGATTATCAGAAACATAATATTTCGGAAACGCTGAACCCAGAAATAATGTCTTGGTCAAGTGGAACATTAGAGAAAAACCAGTAGGAATACGTTACTATACCTATGGCTAAAAATAGGGGAAAAATAGCCCTGGGGTTCTATATTGAAGACGCCGTTATATACCACCTAATCATAACACTAGCATCCAAGCAGAAGTCCAAGTAATAACGGAATATCTAAATTGGATTTGAATAAATATGGCACTCACAGGTCTTAATAGATTTACCGACAGCCAGAAATCAATTGGGGCGATATCAGGTCGTAAAAATAAATCTAAGACCGTTTTGGATGGCAAGAAAGCTTTAACTGAATACTCTCCCAAAGGTAAGGTTTATCATCGGAACATTTAGGAGTACTCGGCAACGATAGGGCGACGCAAATAAAGCTAAATTAAAACTATGGATTAAAGAATCCCAAAGGTCCTCTTAGAATAATGAAACCGTGGGCAAAACCACAAAAATTGTATTGATTGACTTAAATGAGAACAAAACGAGAAACTCCTCAATATAAGCAAGTCTGATGTTAGTATGATGGTACGTATTCTGGGTGGACACACAGGATTACGAGCATATCTATACAAAATTAGACATGCGGATTCAGACGAATAGAGCAAAACATGTGGATAGTGAAACTCTGTAGCACTTCCATTGTCACCCTCAGTAGTTCGTCGAAATTAGATTCAAGTATCTTGGAAGTGATATTAACCCAGAAGTGATGTTGTCCATCCCTAGCTAGTCTAAGGTTTCGGACGAATAGTGTACAACATGTGTAGGGGATATTGAAATTCTGAGTTCGTCGAAATTAGATTTTCGATATGATATTATTCCGGAAATAACATTCCTCACTAACACTGCTGGGAAAATTCTTAGGAATTACGTCTATGAAACTGAGTTTCATAACATTGCAAAATAATAATAACTCAGTGAACAATTCTTTTAAACTCGAACATATCTTGATAATTCCTTTTAAAAGTTCTATGCAATTTAATTTGTCTGTCAACTGAATGTATTGTCTTCCAAATAAAAGTTTAATTTAGGATATTCAAATATCTCCTTAAGTGAGATGCAATAATTTAAAGTTGTTGCCTGTTGTTTCTGAATTCCGCACCAAAAGATCAACACATCTTTTTAGCATAGAACGATTCAAACCAATTTCGAATACCCTAGAGCGAGCTGCAACGATTGCAATATGTGGGTGAGCTTTGATCATTTCTATTGGTCTTCAAATACTGGACATGTCTTCAAGTGAAATATTACGAACTCAAAATTGTATTGAATTTCCGGTAATCAACAGATACCTGGTAATATCGTTGCTGAATCACTAGCAGAAGTGGACATTAGGCAGACAGCATTGATGACAAAAAGAATTCATGCCACACCACCTGCTAGGGGTAATCCTTTGATTCAAGTAAACTTGTAGGAAGAAGAGAACTAAAATACAACTTATTTAGAACATTCGTTTTGGATAGGAATCAATCAGTCGAAATATACTAATACCGTGCGACTGGCTGCTCCGGGTAGGAATCATCATCTCGATCGAAGTGTAGTAATACTATGATCCTTCTTTATTTCAAGTATAACAAAGGGTAAGTATACGGCGATCCTTCTTCATTTTCATATCTCGGTTGAAATGTACTAATAGGCTGATTCTTTATGTTCGCGCGATTAACCTCTCTGGGTGAAATCAACATCTCGATCGAAATTTACTATAACGATGATCCTTCTTTAATAGAGGGAATATTTTGATGATGGCATGACCTGCTCACTTAAGATTAATTCATTCCTTTATATCGGCTCATCTTTAAGCTCAATAGAAGTTGAAATTGCACGTTACAGATGTCTAATTTTGGGGGTGCATATTCGTGCATTGTTGTCCTATATCGCGAATGATGCGAATAATGTTGACTTTGACAGGCCAATAAAAGAATAATCAGGAGGTGTTTTTACGATCTTGAAGGACTCTTGTTAGGTCCCTTTTTTCGAAATAAAGTTATCGATAAATTTTGTTTGCAATAAATCAATAATTGCGATTATCGTATGTCACGTAAAGAGATCTTGTTTAAAGTAACACGAGCTCTGACTTAAGTTTAAAATAAGTAAGTTCTGATGGTGTTGAGAGAGTCTAAACCACAAAAAAGATATATTTTCTAGATTAAATGGAGTCTCTAGGCTTGGCTGTAGATCGAATATTTGTAATTTTAATAGAATTTTGGGATGATGGTTTTGCAAATTAAATTTGAATAATTAGGTAGCTACTTCGTGAACGATTGTCAGGTCCATATTTTTGAAATAAATTTATCGTGAAATTTTGATTTTTATAAATCAATGATTGCGATCTGTTTGAAACTACATTACGCTCAGATCAATGCGATCCATTTTTTTCAAAAATCATTGATCATTGAACTTCGATCACTATCGATCACTATTGAACTTAACGCGAGCACTAGCTTAAGTTTTGAAGAAAGTTTTGATCATTCTACGTGAGTGTAAACCGTAACAAACGAAGTATTTTCTAAGATCGGCCAGTTTTAATTTTAATAAAATTTTGTGATAAAACTTTGGGTCACCGGGATGATGCATTTACAAAGTAAATTTAAATAATTTGATCGCTTTGTTCAAGCCTCAATCTATTCATAATGATTTGACAGAATATACTGATCTTAAATACCAGGAGATAAGCGCAAATGATCTCAACTTCCTCATTAAAAATGTTAATGAAAATAGCTTAGATAGAAAATGTAAAAAAATAAAGATCGTGTCAAATTTTCAACGATCACTTTTATTTATCGAGCGCTTATAAAAGATCAGTTTCATTATGAAAAGACTAAAATCATTTTCGCTCAATTTTCTTTTAAATTATTAATGATTTATAAAACATAGCGATCACTATTAAATAATTTTTATATTTGTAATATTTTGATAGAAAAATCCTTAAAAAACTGACAAGCATGTGATGGCATAACGGATGACAAATGTCAACAGTTTGTTTAAAAACAAAATTCTCCCAAAAAAATGATTTATGAACTCACCTACAATTAAAAAAAAAACACAGTTGTATAAAAAACTATATAATACAATTAAAAATGCTCAATCATTAGCTAATCATTTCAAACAATTCTCTACCAATAGAAAAGAGGAAAAAAATCCTTAAAAAAGAAACAAAGTGCGAGCAACCAGCAAAACAAATTTTCATTTATAAAGATCAACATGACAAGGCTGGCTAGCTGACACGATCACTTTTTTCAAGGTCTTTTCTTTCTTTCTTAAATTGAAATTTTAAAGAAATAAACATTTGTAATGGAATATTAACAAATAAATATTATTTTTGAAAAGTAACTCCCTCGAATTTATTCATTTACTTAAAGCGATCTATACGACTATATTTATAAAATTATGAAATTCTCATAAGGATTGCTTATGATCGATTACTTTGTGTTTTTTGTGTGTGTGTGTGTGTAAAGTTGCATATGTTTTTCTCTAATAATCATGATGATGATGATGTATGACGTGTGGTTGCCACCAGACAATGCCAACAATTTCTATGTACAAATGATGACTGGGGTAGAGAACGTTGACGCCTTGTTCATGCTAGAATGCGCCAAAATATAAAAAATTTAAAAAAAAAAATCTTATTTATGAATAGCTGGGAGTATAGTCCTTTAAAAGGAAGTCTTAAGAAATTCATAAAAATTTTCTGCTTTTCTTAACATGACTATTCAAATTGAAGATCTGTAAGTATTTATTATTTAATTTTCTTTTGTATAACTTTCTATGGTGGTTTTTTTTGTAAGAATTTATTATCCTGTGTCTGGCACACTTTTGTTGAATTGAAAATTTTCTTAAAATGTGGGAGTTTTCCTGGGATCATGGTGTGGCATAGAGTTTTGATTTATGAATGTAAATTTGGTGACAATTGTTTATGTTTTGTTAGTTAGATATATGTTTTCTTGTTTCTTTAAAAGAGGGGAGAAGATTATTTTCATTTTAGTAAGAAAAATAGTTTTTGAATTAAAAGTTATGGCAATTGCTTTGGGAAAATCTGTTCAACAAGTTTGTGCTGAACGATAAATTCATTTTCGTTAGTCGAATAACTGATCGTTCTAGTGATCACTTTCCATTACGATCATTAAAAACATTTTGATCACTATTCTTTACTTGATCTATAAATAACAAACAAAAAATACAACTTTTACTGATCTTCCATAGCTTAATCAACGATCTTTTTTGTTAAAATTACTTTTATGATCATTGAATTAATTCAATTGAAATGCACGAGTTTTAAACTGCAGTATTTGTACGATCAAGTGGAAATATTGATCGTTCTATCCATTACGATCATTTGATCACTATTTATGAAATCCTTTACTTGGCCTATAAATAACAAAAACAAAATAAAGCTTTTACTGATCTGTCAGACCCTAATCAGTGATCTTTTTAGTTGAGATCACTTTTTGTCATCATTGAAATGATTAAATTAATAATAGAATGCAAGAGTTGTAAGCTGAAGCTTTTTGTACGATCTTCTTCGTTGCGAAACTAAACGAATAATTGATCGCTATAGTTATCATTTTCCATTCAAATTGCGATCACTATTTATGAAGTCTCTACTTGGTCTGTAAATATCAAAATAACACTTTTTACTGATCTGTCATACCTTAACCAGTGATCTTTCTTGTTGAGATCACTTTTTGTGATCATAAAAATGATTAAATTGATAATTAATAGTGAAGTGGATTAGGATGATCATACAAAGTGAAGTGTTTGTATGATCACCTTCGTTGCGAATCAAATTGCTATATCTAATTATGAAATTCTATTCTTGGACTATACATAACAAGAATATAGGTTTTACTGATCTGCCATACCTTAATCCGCAATCTTTTTTGTTATGATCACTTTTTATGATCATCGAAATAATGATTATTAAATCGTTTGCTTGACCTAAAAATTAAGAACAAAGTAAAGATTTTACTCATCTGTCAGACTTTATCATAAGATCTGTGATCTTATGAATCTTTTAAATTTAAAATTTCATTAGCGAGTGATTTAGCAGTTTATTAAAGTATTTGCCTGATCTTGCTATACGATCATATTATAAAAAAACATTAATTGATCTTTATTAACGATCACGATCACTTTTTAGAAAATCAGCTGCTTGGCCTGTACGTTGAAAACAATATAAAGGTTTTACTTTATTGACAGACTTTAAAATAATTAATACTCGATATTTTTTATTGCGATAATTTTTTGCGATCTTCGAATTTTAAAAAATTATTAATTTACCAAATGCACTAGAAGTAAAATAAAGTATTTTCACGATCAATTTAAATTCAATACAATCACTTTCATAAAAAACATAAAATTATCTTTATATGCGATCATTCGTTACAAAATCAATAATATGTTAACTTGGGAAAAGGAGTAAAGATTTTACTGATCTGCACACGATTTTTTGCCGTTGTTATTACTTCGGAATTTAAAATTTAATCAAACACTTAAAACGATCCTACTTTGCGATCACTCTTTAGCAAATAATTTGCCTTGTTCTATAAATTGACAAATAAGTAATTGTTTAGAGATCTGCTGTACTTTAACATCATTAACACGCCACCTTTTTAAGTACGATCACTTTGTATAATCTTTGAATTTTAAAATTTCACGATCTTCCTATCTTACTATGAAAATAGTAAAATGGTCATAGTTTGCGATTCCTTATTAGAAAATCAATTACATGTCATATGAATAGAGGAGACAAGTAAAGGTTATACTGATCTGCCAGACTTTAAGACATGATCTGTTGCTATCACTTTTTATGATCTTCATTATAGTTTAAGATAGTTTATTAAAAAAAAAAAACATTTACTTGTCCTAAATAGTAAAGCTTTTACTAATAGGTCAGACTTAAAGACACGATCTTTTGCTATTGCGAACACTTTTAATGATCTTCATCATAGTCTGCGATCATTTATTAGAAAATGATTTACTTGTTGTATAAATAGATTAAAAAAGTAAAGGTTTTACTGATCTATTAGACTTTAATACCTGATCTTTTGCTATTGCGATCACGTTTTATGATCTTCATTACAGTTTTCGATCATTTATTAGAAAATCATTTACTGGTTGTATATATATAGAGGAAAAAAGTAAAGGTTTTACTGATCTGCCATGATCATGATCTTTTGCGATCACAAAATCCTAATATGATCTTCATTTGCGATCGTTCTTTACAAAATCACATGCTTCACCTATAACTTGATAGTAATGTAAATGTTTTACAGATCTATCAGACTTTAAGACAGGAAAATTTTTGTTGAGATCACTTTTTATGATCTTTAATTATTTAAAATTAAAGCCCTTATGCTGTTTACTAAAGAATTTGCAAGATCTCCTATTAAGTATGTGAACAATTCCTTATCCAAGGTTCCAATTGAACATTTTATTTAAAGATCTAACAATTAAATACATCTGTTTAGCTAAAATTGATTATTTTTTTTAAATCATCTGTTGATTTACCTCAAACATTTCAGAAACCCCTAATTATCTTATTAAAAAAATTTAGTTTTTTTTCAAAAATTTATCTTATCTTATGGTTAAAAATCTCTGCTCTTTTAACCACAATCTTAAAATTTAATTTAAAATTTTAAAGTATTTGTTGTTGTTGTTTTTGGCATGCGACCCAACTAACCAAAGATCAAGACACCAAGTTAAAAAGAAATAATAATAAAAAAGGTCAAAGAAAGTGAGACACAGTGTCTTTGTGTGTGTGTAATTTCCGCATTTTGATGATCTAACCTTTACGATCACCCCAAGGTAAAACAATACAGTTAGAACGTTTTGAAACCTTTAAGACTTTTTTCTTTCACTCTCTTTCTCTCTGTGCTTCCCTTGAAAACATTTGGCAGACGTTTGGCCATCAACAAGATGTTTATCATTTGAATTTTTTTTATTTCTAATTTTGACCCCTAATGTTAGGAAAAACAAACAATAGAGACTTTTCTTTATTGTTAGTAGAGTTGTTGTTCTTGGCAGCTTATCTCAGCTTGTGGATTGTCGATCTTTGGTTAGGGAGAGAGAGAGAGAAAACAATAGTTAAAGATCTTTTGTTTTTTTTAGAAATTTTGAATAAAAACTGGCCAATTTTTTAAAAAAGAACCAGACACACTTTCCAATCCAATACACGATTCTTTGTTGTTTCTTAAAATTACAAATTGTGTAAATGTTTTTTTGCTGTAAACTCATTGGGAAAGGTGTAATTTTCTTTGTTTTGTATTTTTTTTTTGGCTAAAAGAGCATTTAGTTTTATATTTTTTTGTTTTATAATTTTTAGCACTTTTTGCCAAGAATTCTTTTCTTATTTTTTTTTTGCTCTAAACTTGTTAAGAATTCATATTTTATTTTTGCACCTTGTTCTTTTGTTCATTATTAATGTGTTTCTATTCTAATTTATTAATTTTCTTATGAATATTTTTTTTATTATCCTTTCGGTTTGGGCCACCCTCATAGGCCATTTGTGTTGTTTTGTTTTTCATTAATTTATTGTTACAATAGGAAACGGAAATGAGTTAATCGTTTTATTTGATTTGTAAAATTGCAAAATAAATAATGAATTGTTTTTTTTTACAATTTAATTTGCAACTGGAATTTTAAGTCTTTTTTAGGAAATTAGTTGGCAAAAAAGTATAATAGTTTAATCCTATTACAGGTCAATTTCGCAGTTGTCATTTAATTGAGTTTAAATGTTCATTTAAAAAAAAAAAGATCGATAATTGACAGAATACGACGTTTGCTTGATGTTCTTTTTTAAAGTGAAGAAAATTGTCTAATGATCTTTTCAATTATAATAAAGTCTTTTTTAATTGTGTCTAAAGTAAAGGGTTTTAACACACGATCTTTTTAATGAGGATCACTTTCAATGATCTTAAAAATTTTAAAATTGATTTTTCTTTTCGCTCTTTGAAATTCTTTGCTGTACTCATAAATAAAGAACAAATTAGCATTCACACACGATCTTTTTTTATGAAGATCACTTCTAATGATCTTGGAAATTTCAAAATTGATTCTTAACAAAGTGTTTTTTGCATTTTTCCAAAATATTTACACGATCTTCAAAATGAATATGAAGATAATCATTAAAAACTAAAGCTGATCTTATTTTGCTACTTAGCTCATGTGTAGCTTTATTATAAAGATCACTTTTAATAATCTTCAAAACTTTAAAATTGATTATGAACAGAATGTTTTAGCTTTTTTTTACAAAATATTTACACGATCTTCCAAATGAATATGAAGATATTCATTAAAAACCGAAGGTGATCTTATTTTGATTTCAAATTTTGCAAAATTTAAAACTTTTCCCTTAAATTAAGAAAATATTAAGGATTTTACTAAACTACAGGATTTTATCAATTACACATGATCTTTATTATGAAGATCACTTCTAATGATCTTCGTAACTTTAAAATAGATTATTAACAGAGTGTTCTAGCTTTTGTCCTAAATATTTACACGATCTTCCAAATGAGCATGAACATATTTATTAAAAACTAAAGGTGATCTTAATTTGTTCTCAAAACTAGCGAAATTATTTACTTTTCCCATAAATTAAGAAAAAGGGAAAAGTTTTATTAAACTGCAGGATTTTACTATCATTTACACACAATCTTTTTTATGAAGATCACTTCTAATGATCTTGGAAATTTCAAAATTGATTATTAACAGAGAGTTTTAGTTTTTGTCCCAAATATTTACACGATCTTCCAAATGTGTATGAAAATATTTATCAAAAACTAAAGGTGATCTTAATTTGCTTTCAAAACTAGCGAAATTATTTTATTTTTCCCATAAATTAAGAAAAAAATTAAGGGTGTTACTAAAGTACAGGACTTTACTATCTCCTACGCACGATCTTTATTATGATGATCACTTCTAATGATCATCAAAATTTCTAAATTGATTATTAAAAGCTTTTTTCAAAAATATTTAAACGATCCTTTAATTGAACTTTAAATGATCTTCGAAATTTTAAAATTTATTATTATAGCGATCAACATTTACAAAAACATGATTATTTATAGAATCATGTTCTCATTCTATTAATTGAGAATAGAATAATGATTTTACCGATCTTTACGACTTTTTTATGAAGATCGCTATTTATATATAAGATAAGATCATAACTTGCTATCACTCTAATTAACGTTCTGCCGATCTGCCATTATATTATTAACATATGATGTTTTATGTTAAGATTCCTTTTTATGGTTAATAAAAATTTTAAAATTGATCATTAACTTACTGTTCAAAATGCTTACTAAAGTATTATAATGATCTTCTGATTGAGTATGACGATTTTTAACAAAAACTCAATATGATCTTTGATTTGCAATCATCTTTGTAAAATAATTAACATGATCTACAAATTGAGAATAAAAAATATGTTTTATTGATCTTGCTGACTATATTTTCAATATCATAGTGAGATCACATTTTATGATTAAAAGAAAGTTTTTTTACGACCTGTCAATTGACTATGATAATTTTTAACAAAAATTGCGATTACTTTTTATGAATAAACACTTTATTGGCAAATCAATTGGGAACAAAAAAAGGATTCCGTGATCTTGCCAGACTTTAATTCTATTAACACATGATTTCTTTTTTTTTTTAAACATTACATTTAATGATCTTCGAAATGTTTAGATTGAAGATAAAATCTGTATGATCTTAATTGGCGATCACTTTTTTTAAAAAGACACTTCTTTGGTATATCAATTGAGCATAAAGTAAAGGTTTCAGTGATCTTGTCAGACTTTAATTCTTTTAACACATGATCTTTAGTTTTTAGCATTACATTTAGTGATTTTCATAATGTTTAGATTAAAGGTATGGGCTTTGCATGTTCTAGAATAGTATAATAGTTTTTTTTTTGATCTTCCGAACATTGATATCATTAAAACATGATTTTTTTGATTGAGATCGTTTTTTATGTCTTTAGAAATTTTATATTTTATAACAAAGATAATTTACCAGCTAGTTACTAAAATACTTGCACGATCATGCAATTGATTAATATGGTTTTCAGCTAAAATTAACATGATTTGAATTTGCGATCACCTCATTAAAGAATTACTTTCTTGCTCTTCTATTTAAGAAAATAGTAAAGAATTCACCGATCTTTTAGATTACAATTTCATTAACATATTAACTTGTTAATTGAGATCGGTTTTTATGATCTCAATATTTACTAAAGTATTATAGCACGATCTTCTTATTTGCTTTCACTCTCTACAAAATTATATAAATTTGGGTTAGAATATATGTTTTATGGATTTTTAATATAAGATCTTTTTTGTTTAGATCACTTTTTATGATCCTCAAAATCTGTCTTCAATCATCATCAGATTTTCAAAGATTTTTCAGATTTTTTGAAGAGAAGAGAGACTTTTTGCAAAGTTATACTTACCACTTTTGAAACATAAAACTATATTGAAATCGCTATTTATTATCTTTTAATTAATAAAGTATTACTACGATCTTCTTATTAAGAATGACGATCTTCACCTGAATCTTGATAACATCCTTATTTCCGATTACTCTTAACAAAGTCATAGAAATTGAGAATAAAATATAGGTTTTATTGATTTGTTGTACAATGTTATCATTAACTTATGATCTTTTTTGACAAGATCACTTTTTATGATCCTCGAAATTTTGTAAATTGATATTTAATCGTAAGCCTTAGCTGTTTACTAAAGTATTTGCATGATCTTCATAAAATTTTCAAAGATTTGTGAGCTTTTTTTGTACAGATCACTTACAAACTTATTCTTACTTTATTTAAATGGAAATGATCTTCTAATTTTCTCTATCTAATCTTCTTTTATTAGAAACTTACCGTTTTATTATCTTTCAAATTCCTTTTATTTTATTTTCAATAAAACTATCAATTTTTCCATTTAAAATATTTGAAATATTTTTCTTTTTTTTAAATTGTTAATTTTCTTTATATTTATTTAAATATTTTCTTTTTCTTTTTAATAGTAAAATTTTTCTGTTCTGTTTATGTTCTATATAAAACATCTAAAATTTGAACTTAATTTAATAGTTTCATTAACTTTTTCTTAAATTTTTTTCTTTAAATAATTTGTTTCATAAAAAAATCTACTTAAATCATTAATTATTCTTAAAAACTAATTGTTTATTTATTTTAAATAAAACTATTTTTAAAAAATTTTCTCGAAAATATTTTATCGAAATAGTTTAATTTTGATTTTATTCTCTTTGCATTATTTAGGAAAAGAAGAAAAATAATCAAAAATTATTATTTTGATTTTGTTTTTTTTTTTGTGTATAAATTTAATTATTAAAATTTAATTTTGTACTTCATTTTTGTTTTTTTTTTCGTTCAAAAAATTAATATTGTCGTGTTTTTTGTTTAAATATTAAAGTTTTAAAAATTAAAAAAAAAAAATTGAGGAAAATTATTATTTTTTTATTGAAAATCGTTGTTTATTTAATTATATTTAAAGGATGTTTTTTAATATTTTAATTATAAATTTTAAATAAAAATTTTTATAGTTTTTTAATCCTTGTTTTGTAAATGAAATTCACGTGAATGATACACGAGTCTAAAAATTTTTCACTTTAGAAATTTCATTTATTCCAATTGATAAATATGCAACACCTTCGCCCAGACTTAGTCTATATTTAGTCTATTAACTGCTTATTGAGTCATCGTTTTGTCATGAGTTCATTATAGTCTGTAGATAACTGAACCAAACTACTTATTTAACATCTGATGAGGCAAGAGGGCCATAAGCGATTACATTATATAGTCATCTGCCCAATCGGGAATAGTCAGTAATGGAATGATTAATGTACTTGCTATTAAAGGAAGAGAATTTCAAGAAGTTAACGAAGGTTAGGAAGACTCGGGAAAAATCGTTAATGGAAGTCATCTTTTTATCATGAGTTCATAATAAACAACAGATAATTGAACCTAACTACTTATTCTTACATCTGATGAGATAAGAAGGCCATATGCGATTACTATTCCCGTGATAAGTTCTACATTATATAGTCATCTAGCCGCTCGGGAATAGTCAGTAATGGAAGGTTCAATGTACTTGCTATTAAGGGAAGAGAATTTAAGAAGGTAAGAGATAACTTTTTTCGTGATAAACTCTATTACTCTTCTCATGATAAGTTCTACATTATATAGTCATTATAAGCGAAGAGAATTTGAAGAAGTTAACAGAAGTTGGGAAGAATACATGGGCGAATAATACCAGACTGTAATGCGGAATAACAAAATAGTTGGGAGGACCATAAAGATCGCATGGGGTTAGGCGGAATGAGGGATGGTGTATTAGACTATGGTCTAGCAAGAAGTGACGGATGTGGTGGAAGGTCATCACTGCCCTTTCTTCCATTTATCAGGAGTTTGATCTAAAACATGCTGAAGTTATTGCAGATGACTCTGTGGTTGTGAAACAACAGAGCCATCTCAGTTGTGTGGTTGGGCGGCATTATTGTTGGGGTTAGATTGAGCTTTTTCATGAAACCTGTGATTCCCCAACGCGGCTATTAGGGCAAGAGATTACATAGCTAGAGTACTTGAGCAAAGTACACGTATAATAGACCGGACTATCCATATACGTAATTTGTAATCTGCGTGTAATATACTCAAAGAGGCAGTGGTAGTGAGTTGCTTCTTAGTTTTACTCACCCACATTAAAAAGACCACCGTTGTGACCAATATAAAGAGCTATTATCATCGAAATGCTAAATCTTGTTTTTTTAACTTCGAGGGACTCTTAGCATTTCAGGTATTTGTAAAGTTTTAACAAGGAAATTGATCAGGTTCCCGGAATTTCTATATCAAAGGTATTTTTAAAGAATCCCTGATTGTTCTCTAATAATTTAAATTTTTCTATGGGGGAATTATTTTTGGATTGCAAATTTAAAAAATAATATTTATCTTTAAATTGTCTTGGATTACATGAGCTGACTTTTCGAAGGTAAAACTGTAATCAGCACAGGCCGAAATATTATTAATTCAGAGACTAAAGTATACTTTTCTAAAGGGCTGAGTCCCGCTAAATCCAAATCTGGCCTTAAAAAGGGACAAACAGGGCGTTTTTCCCAAATTTCAGGATACGATATCCCAAATCCCATTTGTGTTTTGCGTCGGATCTTATGAGATTTACTAGGCCGAGGAGTTGGTAAATATCATAGACCAACAAATTTTGAATCCAGAGACCAAGGTATACCTTTCTAAAGCACTCAGCCATGCTAAATCCGAATCTGGTGTCAGAAAGGGCCAAACGATATCTCAAAATCTGAGGTCTGATTTGATTTCAGTTTTTATTCAGATCAAAGAACTTTTTCAAGTTGTTTAACTAAACTATTTCTGATACAATTTATGAACTGGATAATGTCTAATCGTGGACATGGAGCTAATTTTTGTAAAAATAACTTTTTTCTTTTTTGAAATCATCAAGTTTCGTTAAAGTATTACGACATCTAAATATGCTAAATAACTTCGCCAACACTTCGGCAAATGACTAAGTTTTTAAGAGGAAAAACACGGAATGAATTGACTTATCATGGAATTAAACTATTTTTTGTAACTTCGGCAAATGACTCAAGTTGCGAATTATCTCAATCACATTAGGTTTTTGAGATATACCAACTGAAAGCCCAATCTGTCGACTTTAAAAAGAATATCTTGCCTAAGAATTTCTTCATCACATTAGGTTTTTGAGTTATCGTGTTGATATTTTGTAAAACATTCCGTTAATTGCCAGTTTTGATACTGTGTCACGCAGCAAAAAAATAAAACGAAGTACTTCAAAAAGAATAACATTTATCACCACTTCAAAAGTATTATTGAGTGAAATTGTTTACCTTTTGTGGAATTGAGGTTTATTGACTTCCAAAGAAGCGAATTTTTTTTACCAAAAATTTAAAAAATTAATTTTTTTTCAATTTTATTTTGTAGTTAATATTATTAGAGTCAGATTAGTTGTATTCTATTAAACTACAATTTCACTTCCTAATAACTTCAAAATATAAGAACATAAAAATTACTTCCTGAGAATGACTTCAGATGTAGTGAATTTGGTATAAAATAAAATGGACATCCCTCCTATGTTAAGAGTGTGTTAAAGTCATAACTTCTTTAGGTCATTTTATGTACTTCCATAGAGTAAATTCTACTACTTTTTCGCTTCTTTGGAAGTTCTTATTTTGCTAGGGTTGCCATCCAAACTCTTTCTTAACCTTTTCTTTCAGCGCAATATTTTAAACTTTAGTTCGAACTAAAGATTTATTTTTAACTGAAATTTTTATAAAAAAAATAATAAATCATAACAACTAAACTTTGTTTTTTAAAATAAAAAAAATTTCAAATGTTTTTTTTTTATAATGAAAAATAATTTTGTTTTATTTTCTTGGTATTTTTTTGATTTTCTTTCAAAATATAAATTTGTTTTTTTGTTTTGTTTTTGGTTCTCCTTACAAACTATACAAAAGTAATTGAACTACCAATTTTGAACATAATAAAAAAACTTAGAGAATTAGTTATCATAACTAGTTAAAAATTTTATATTTAGATAAAAATAATAAAATTTTAAAAATAAAATAAAAAAAAATTGTAATATTTTGGCATTATAAGTTTGTGTTTATATATTTATTATTTTTTTATGTTAAAAATAAGCTTAAAATTTAAAATTAAAAATATAAATTTTTTTTGTATTTAAAACTAGAAAATTTTTAAACCTTTGACGGTTTTTGTTAAATTTAAATGGGGTTTGTTGGTTGGTTGGTTTGTTTGTTTTGCTTACATTAAAATTACAATACATATACATTTAGTTTAGTTGAGACAATTATATATATAAGAATACTATATACTATATATAGTTGACATAAACAAATTATTTTGTTCGTTTGTTTGTTTGTTTGACTGTAGGAAAAAAATACTAAATTATAATAATCATAATATTAGGGTAGTAATCATAAAAAGGAACATTTGCTTAAGTGTAAAATAAAAATTATCAAAATAAAATTAAAATATGACTTAAAAAACTAAATTTTTCATATTTACAATTCTTGACAACAGTTCGCATTAGGGGGCATTAAACCTTTTTATCTCGTTAAAGGTTTAATACCAAACCTAAGCTACTAAAATAGGGGGGGTTTCTGGGTTTTTTGTGTTTCTATGTACAATTCAAAGCAACGAAAATAAAGAAATAACAAAAAATTTACAAAAAAAAAAAAATTGTTAAGGTTTTTAGTGCAATTCTTACGAATGAGCATTGCGAGCCATGTGCACAAAGAGCCCCACGGGACCATCACACTTTTCTCCGCACATATTACACTTGAACACATCATCACAACTGTGATAGCCCATGTGAATGGTATAGAGTACAGCGTCCTTAAAGAAGATATCACAATATTTGCACTCGTACATGGTGGGCGTGGTCGAGGGACTTGAGTTGGCTGTAGTTGATGCACTGCTGGAGGCAGTAGAGGAGGAATTCGAGCTGTTGCCGGATGAGGAGGCGGTAGAGGTGGAACTAGTGTTAGAGGGATTGTTATGGTTATTATGACCAGTTTCCATACTTTCATCAGCCGAAGAATGATCATCGATTTTGGTGGGTGGTGCTGAGGCAGCTATGGGCGATGAGGCATTGGGCATTTCAGGAGCACTAACTGCTTGTGGTGAAGTAGGTGCTGAATGCAATTGTTGTGATTTCAATTGTTCATGATCAAGTTTGAGCACACGTCCCTTACGTCTGGCCGCCGCTGAAGAAGAGAATAGTGGAGTTTCTACATTATCTTCGGCTAATTTCAAATTCATAGCGAATTCGGGAGTTTGTTGTGGCTGCTGATCCTCCTTGGTTGGGGTACCCTGCGACAAATCCATGGCTGAGTCTACTGATTTACCATCGAATTCTTGATCCTCTTCCTCCTCCTCGTCGTCATCACCTTCCAAATCTTCGATTTCCTGCACGGGCTGTTGTTGTTCGTTGTTTTGTTCCTGTTGTTGCTTTTGTAATTGTTCACGCATGCGTGGCGATAGTTGAGCCAAGACGGCGGCCTGTTGTTGGGCAGCCAACATTTGCAAGTTCAAGTTCCAGTAGGGGAAGAAGGCCATGTTGCGGTTTTGCTGCAGCAAAGAAGCCAAGGGAGGCAACAAATTGGGTAGATTGCCATTCTGACTGGAGGCTTGAGATTGTTGCGAAGGTGAGATTTGTGAGTTGGCAACCGGTTGTGCTTGCTGCTGTTGCTGCAAAGACATGTTGAGTGTCAAGGCTGGTAATTCTGAGGCCACAGAACTGCTGCTTTTAGCTGGAGAGGCAGGCATATTATTTTGCGAGTTGAGTGGGAAACCTTGCAGAGCAGCAGACAATTGAGAAGTCGAGGGCATTTTCAATTCAGTATTGGATTTTTTCATATTAGAGCCGGATGAACCCTTATTCTTGGGGCCACGTCTGGTGCCGTAGACATCAATGACTACCGAGGGATTGGGAATGCCCTCTTCATCCAAAACCATGCCGGGTTTATGATCATATTTGCGTAAATGCAATTTGAATGAATGACAATATTTGGTGGCATAATCACAGTCAGCACATCTGTATTGATAGACCGAGGAATGAGACTTGCGATGAGAATTCAACATGGACTTATTGACACACGAATAGGAGCACTTATCGCACTGGAAAGGTTTCAAGTTCTTGTGTTTGCGTATATGATATTCCAAATGATGTTTCAGTTCGGTGACAAAGGGACATTTGGGACACTGTAAAACTTTTTCGGGTTTCATGTGAGTCTTGGCATGTTCCCAGAAGGCCAATTTGGTGATGGCAACCATGCCGCAGGATTTGCACTTGTAATTCTTCATTTTACCATGTGAATTGTAGATGGGTAGGCGTATGGTTTCATCATCATCCGAATCGACTATATATTTGAGATCCTCACTGGAATTCGACATTAACTCTTGATCCTGTTGATGTTCAGTTAGATTGAGTGAATTGGAGGCCTTAGGCGATTTGGGTGGTGTAATATCCATGGGTGGTGTATGGCGAGGAGTCAAGGCTGATTTTTCGGAATTATCTAGCAGAGCAGCTGTCAAGGGCTGGGGACTGGGTGTTTGCTGTTGCTGGCGCTGTTGTTGTGTCGACTGTGTATAGAAGTGAGACATGGCGGGTAAAACAGCTTGTGGTAGACCGGGTGGTGTTAGAGGATTAAAACCCAAAGGCAAATGTGAAGTGACCTGATTTTGTGCGGCCGCCTGTTGGGCCTGTTGGAAATGTTGCTGATACTGTTGTTGCTGCATCAATTGCTGATGCATGCCAGCTGTATCGAAAAATTGCTGTTCACTGTTATTGCTGCTGGCCAAAAGATGATGGCTATTGGTGTTGTGCGGTGAGGAAGTCATATTGGTATCCATGGCAGAGAATTGCTGCTGTTGTTTTAAATAATTTTCCAAATGTGTGCTTGAGGAGGCGGATGAAGGAGCTGGAGAATGTTGTTGCTGTTGGTGGTTCTGTGGTGTTGGACTTAAAGTGCCCGGTTCTGTTTTGATATTGGCGGCAAACATATTGTTATACCAGTTATTGTGTTCCACATAATTAGCGGTGGTTTGCATGCTGTCCCAATTCTGCATATTGGCAGATATAGTATGTGTGTGTGTGTGTTGAGAGGGGTTTTAAGGATAAGGGCTAGGGGTTGTATGAGGTGGGGTATAAAAATTACCAAAAGAGGAGATCTAAAATGAAAAAATATATATATTTAATAAATAAAAAAATACAAAAATGTAGTTATAAAGTTTTAAAAAAATATATGGAAAAAATAAGGAAAAAAAGAGCGTGAAAATAACAACAAAAAAGGGAATTTTTCAAGAAAAAACAAAAAAAGGCGCAAGCGCTAAAATTTACGCGTTTTTTATGTTAAGAGTTGTTGTTTTTATATTTTTAGGATTTTTTTTAAGAATTTAAAAGAGTTTTTTTAAGAATACACAAAATTTTATTTTTTTAAATATTTTTTTTAGTTTTAAACGTTATGATTATTTGAATATTAAGGGTGTAAATAGTTAAAAAAAATGTGTATGAATTTTTTTACACCCCTCCTCTGTTTAAGGGTGATTTTTTTTGTTTGTCAAGCACTTTTTTATTTGCCTTTTTTTTCTGCTAAAAAAATGGTTTAATTTTTTTCCTTATTTTTTCTTTCAACCAATCACAGTTAGTTGTAGATTTTTTTATATTTTTGTATTTTATAGAATAATCCTTAGGGTGGTGGGGAACTTTTTAAAGTACCTTTGGCAGTTTTTGTTTTTTTAATCCACAATGTTGTCTTGTTGTTGTATAGTTTGTGTTTTGTAAATTATATAAATTCGTTGAATTAGAAATGTTTATTTTTAACTTCTATGAAGTATTTTAATATTTTTTGTTTAAAAAAGATTTTATAAATCTTTTTCGCACTATAATTTTGTTTTTAGTTTTTTTTAAATCTTTCGTATTCCGTTTTAAGAAAATACTAAAGAGAGAGATGTTTATCGTATTGAAGCTAGAATGCAACTGATGCTGTAAACAAAAATTAGACAAGTATTTAAACGGCAAACAAGAATTTCAAACAGGACTCGGCTCTCTCTAAAAAACAAAAACAAATTCTCAATATGCACCTAAGCAGGCACACAACTAACTTTCTAATACTCTCTACTTTCTCCCTCTCTCACACACACAGAATGACAGACACACACACAAACACGCATATGCACACGCACACACTGTTGTAAATTTAAATTTCCTCTAAACACACAGATTAGTTGAAAAAAGTCAATATTTGTTCAAAATAAGTAAAAACAAAACACAAATTGTATGTGTGTGTTTATGTGCTACACACACTACTACACAGGTAGTTTTTGTTGTTGTTATTGTTATATTCTAATAATATCCTTTTTTTCTTTGAGCATTAGCTGAGCATTGTTTGAAATTTAAATATTGTGTTTTTTGTTTGACGGTTTTTGTGTTTCCTCTCGCGATTTTTCTTTCTTTCGCACACAGGTAAGGTCAGGTATTTAAATGTCGCCTCTCGCTCAACAAGCGCAAAAAAAATTGGATTTTTAATTTTTAGAATGGATTAAAAAAATTCGTTGAAGATTAAGCAGATTTATAAATGAACCTTACTTAACTTGTACGTTAAGTCCTTCTTAACGTTTTCTTTAAGAAATTTATGAACGGACTTAACAGTTACTTAAGTAAAGTGTAATTTTCAGCGTTTGTCAAATATTTCTTTTTTTTAGAAAAATATTCCACTACTTTTTAAGCCTTAAAATTTCCAACAAATTTCTACCGGCTTAAAAAGAGTTTTTGTCATAATATGCCTTTAAAATACTAAGAAATTGTTAAGGCCTTAAAGCAAAAGTCTAGAATTATTTACTAATTTTAACTTTTTTATAAAAAAATACACTTCCCCCTTATCCTCCCACTACACAGTAATTTCCCCCCAATTTTTCTATATTCACCAAAAGTGGTTGTTTCTTTTAAATTTATATTTTCTAATAACTCCCGTTTTTTGTTTCTTCTCCCATTTTAATTAAATATTTCTCTAACAAATTGTTATATTTTATTTAAGTATAACTAAGTTCTCACTAACAATTTAAAATCTGCAAAAATTAGTTAAATTCCTAGCGGTTTGAGGCGGCTTTCGCCACAATACAGCCTTTAATGAGCATGGCCTATGTTCGCCCTATTGTCTACGCAGTCGTTGAACTTCAAATCAACTTAAAAGTTATATTTTAAAATATCCAGATATATATTGGCGTATATTGAAATTAGCATATCATTATATGTACATATATTATGTTATAGATATTTAATAATAATCTCATTATGTTGTTTAGATAAAATTTTCAAGTAATTGTTTTTTGTTTTATTTATAATTTAATTAATTTAATTTTTTTTAGTTAAATTTTTATAAAAATTTTGAAAAACCGAGATTTTAAGATGAAATCATTAAAGAAATATCTAGTCCTTGAATAGTTATATCTATTTACATATAAATCGATCTTTAAACTTGTCGTAATCAAATCAGTTTAATTAAGAAAAATGTTTGGTTTTAGAAACGTTCCAGAAAGAGGTTCTAGTACCGATATAGTTTAGATCTAGTTCAGTTCTAGTACAGTTTTAGTTCAGTTTTAATTCAGTTCTTGCTCAGTCCTAGTTCAGTTCGAGTTCAGTTCTAGTTCAGTTCTTGTTCAGTTCTTGTTCAGTTCTTGTTCAGTTCTAGTTCTAGTTCACCTCTAGTTCAGTTCTTGTTCAGTTCTAGTTCAGTTCTAGTTCAGTTCTAGTTCAGTTCTAGTTCAGTTCTAGTTCAGTTCTAGGTCAGTTCTAGTTCAGTTCTAGTTCAGTTCTAGTTCAGTTCTAGTTCAGTTCTAGTTCAGTTCTAGTTCAGTTCTAGTTCAGTTATAGTTCAATTCTAGTTCAGTTCTAGTTCAGTTCTAGTTCAGTTCTAGTTCAGTTCTAGTTCAGTTCTAGTTCAGTTCTAGTTCAGTTCTAGTTCAGTTCTAGTTCAGTTCTAGTTCAGTTCTAGTTCAGTTCTAGTTCAGTTCTAGTTCAGTTCTAGTTCAGTTCTAGTTCAGTTCTAGTTCAGTTCTAGTTCAGTTCTAGTTCAGTTCTAGTTCAGTTCTAGTTCAGTTCTAGTTCAGTTCTAGTTCAGTTCTAGTTCAGTTCTAGTTCAGTTCTAGTTCAGTTCTAGTTCAGTTCTAGTTCAGTTCTAGTTCAGTTCTAGTTCAGTTCTAGTTCAGTTCTAGTTCAGTTCTAGTTCAGTTCTAGTTCAGTTCTAGTTCAGTTCTAGTTCAGTTCTAGTTCAGTTCTAGTTCAGTTCTAGTTCAGTTCAGTTCTAGTTCCGTTCTAGTTCAGTTCTAGTTCAGTTCTAGTTCAGTTCTAGTTCAGTTCTAGTTCAGTTCTAGTTCAGTTCTAGTTCAGTTCTAGTTTAGTTTAAATTCGTTGTAGTTCAGTAACTAAACTAAATACTAGAACTGAACTTCAGTTCTAGTTTAGTTCTAGTTGAGTTCTAGTTCAGTTCCAGTTCAGTTCTAGTTCAGTTCTAGTTCAGTTCTAGTTCAGTTCTAGTTCAGTTCTAGTTCAGTTCTAGTTCAGTTCTAGTTCAGTTCTAGTTCAGTTCTAGTTCAGTTCTAGTTCAGTTCTAGTTCAGTTCTAGTTCAGTTCTAGTTCAGTTCTAGTTCAGTTCTAGTTCAGTTCTAGTTCAGTTCTAGTTCAGTTCTAGTTCAGTTCTAGTTCAGTTCTAGTTCAGTTCTAGTTCAGTTCTAGTTCAGTTCTAGTTCAGTTCTAGTTCAGTTCTAGTTCAGTTCTAGTTCAGTTCTAGTTCAGTTCTAGTTCAGTTCTAGTTCAGTTCTAGTTCAGTTCTAGTTCAGTTCTAGTTCAGTTCTAGTTCAGTTCTATTTCAGTTCTAGTTCAGTTCTAGTTCAGTTCTAGTTCAGTTCTAGTTCAGTTCTAGTTCAGTTCTAGTTCAGTTCTAGTTCAGTTCTAGTTCAGTTCTAGTTCAGTTCTAGATCTTTTCTAGTTCATTTCTAGTTCATTTCTAGTTCATTTCTAGTTTAGTTCTAGTTCAGTTCTAGTTCAGTTCTAGTTCAGTTCTAGTTCAGTTCTAGTTCAATTCTAGTTCAGTTCTTGTTCAGTTTTAGTTCAGTCTTGTTAAGATCAGTCAGATTAGCGTCATTGAGGTTGTCGTAAACAAGGGTTTATACCGAGTTATTTGTACTTGTTATTTTATAAAAAAACAGACAAATAAGTCCGTTTTTTGTCGCCTTTTTGAAAACACAACAACAATAAAAAACACTCCCATTTCTATTTTTATTTGCAATTCTTACACATTTTCTTCTATTAAAAATCCCACCAACGCATCACTATTATTATTGTTATAATTTTCACCAAAATAAAAGTGCGGAAAAGACTTTAAAACAATTAAAAATGTTCTATAATTAATTTAATATAATTATTTAATATAATAATTTGCTAAAAGATAAAAAAGAACAAATTTTTCAACAGCAGGAATTAAAAGCATCAACAAGACATTTAGCAAAAAGACTACAAGACAAAAAATAATAATAATAATAATGACATACAATTTTTAATAGAAATTTTTTGTTGTTGTCTACATAAATAAAGATTTAGAAATGAAAATATTGAAAAAAAAAGTTTCATAAAATAAATGTGCGTATTTTACTTGCACTTAAAATTTTGCGTTTCAAAAAATGCATTTATTTTTCTAATATTTCTTTTTTCATTAATGTGCATTTTTTGTTTTATAGTTTCTTTTTTTTAATGAAAATCTGTTAAAGATCTTTTTTCATTTGTGTTTATTTTTTCTTAATTTTTTTATTATTTATATGCATTTTTGTGTATAAAGATTTTTAGAGGCCAAGTGTAAAATGAATAGTTTTAAAATACAAACAAATAATGATTTAAATCAATAGCAAAAAAAAAAACGATATATAAAATAGCCATATATCGTCAGCAGGCCTAAAAAAGCCTATGTGAATGTCCAATCTATAGTCTAGCCTAGAGTCTAATCTAGTCTGTAGACTAGCCTATAGTATAGTCTGTAGACTAGCCTATAGTATAGTCTGTAGACTAGCCTATAGTATAGTCTGTAGATTAGCCTATAGTATAGTCTGTAGACTAGCCTATAGTATAGTCTGTAGACTAGCCTATAGTATAGTCTGTAGACTAACCTATAGTATAGTCTGTAGACTAGGCTAAAATATAGTCTGCAGACTAGCCTATAGTCTAGTCTGTTGACTAGGTTATAGTCAAGTCTGTAGACTAGCCTACAGTATAGTCTTTAGACTAACCTATTGTCTAGCATATAGTCTAGTCGGTAGACTAGCTTATAGTGTAGTCTGTAATCTAGACTATAGTCAGTCTGTAATCTAGACTATAGTATAGTCTGTAGACTACCCTATAGTCTAGTCTATAGTCTAGTCTATCGTCTACTCTATATTCCAGTCTGTAGTCTAGAGTCTAGTCTATAGTCTAGTCTATAGTCTAGTCTATAGTCTAGTCTATAGTCCAGTCTATAGCCTAGTCTATAGTCTATCTAGTCTATAGTCTAGTCTATAGACTAGCATATAGTTTGTCTATAGTTTAGTCTCGGGTCTTGTCTATAATCTAGTCTATAGTCTAGTCTCTGGTCTTGTCTATAATCTAGTCTATTCTATAGTCCAGTCTGTAGACTAGCATATAGTTTAGTCTAGAGTCTAGTCTATAGTCTAGGCTCTAGTCTAGTCTATAGTCTAGGTTCTAGTCTAGTCTATAGTCTAGTCTCTGGTCTTGTCTATAATCTAGTCTATAGTCTAGTCTATATTCTAGTCTTTAGTCTAGTCTATAGTCTAGTCTATAGTCTACTCTATATTCTACTCTATAGTCTACTCTATAGCCTAGTCTAACCTATTGTCTAGCATATAGTCTAGTCGGTAGACTAGCTTATAGTGTAGTCTGTAATCTAGACTATAGTCAGTCTGTAATCTAGACTATAGTATAGTCTGTAGACTACCCTATAGTCTAGTCTATAGTCTAGTCTATCGTCTACTCTATATTCCAGTCTGTAGTCTAGAGTCTAGTCTATAGTCTAGTCTATAGTCTAGTCTATAGTCTAGTCTATAGTCTAGTCTATAGTCTAGTCTATAGTCTAGTCTATAGTCTAGTCTATAGCCAAGTCTATAGTCTAGTCTATAGTCTAGTCTATAGTCTTGCCTATAGTCTTGCCTATAATATAATCTATAGTCTAGTCTATAATCTAGTCTATAGTCTACTCTATAATCTAGTCTATTCTATATTCTAGTCTATGGTATAGTCCATGTCTAGTTTATGGTCTCGTCTATGGTCTTGTCTGTAGTGTAGTACATAGACTAGACTAGTCTATAGTCTAGTCTATAATCTAGTCTATTGACTAGACTTTATTCTAGTTTTTTGTCCAGTATAGTCTGTTCTATTGTCTAGCCTATAGTCCAGCCTGTAGTCTAGCCTATTCTATAGTATAGTCTATGCTCTAATCGTTAGTTTAGTACTTGGTCTACTCTATATTAAATTCTTGTGTAAAACTTAGACTATGGTTATAGTTAAGCTATAGTCATCCTCAAAATCATAACAATTTCGAAACCAATTTCCTCATGTAGCAATTTCAAAATTAATTGTATCCACCATCGAGATTTATATGCAGTTTTTTGTTGTTCTTGTCGTAATTTTTGTTTTTTCACAAATCACAACATGTGCAGTTGTTGATTTTTTCATTTCTCTGTTTTTTGTTTGTTACAGGAAAATTAGAAAATTTTTTGTTCATACATTTCCAAAATCGCAAAAAAAGAAAGAAAATAAGAAAAGATAGAGATATTTTTGTATTTTTGTATACAGTTTAGTGTAAATAAAAATTTTTAGAGACTTATTTTTTTTCGAAATGATTTCTAATACGAAAATTTAGCAACAGCAGCAGCAACAAGAACGAAATAGTAAATATTGAACATTTTAAAGATAAACAATGTAGGTGGTAAGTAAAGACTTTAGAGGGTACTACGATTAGAGAAAAATATAAAAATAGTTTAAGTTTAGCAGGAGGATGAAAGGATCAAATATGAGCTTGAATATTATGAAAAACTTTATATGTTTCATTCTTCTAAAACATTCAAACTATTGCAACGATTAAGCAATAAAGCAAATTTAGTTTTTCATAATATTGTAGTCACCAACTCTTCAACTTTACCAGGCATTACCCTTAACCTTGCAAGTAGGGTGTTTATTATTAAAAAAATATTTATAGTTGTGAACAAAAAAGTGCAGTGCAAAATGAAAAAAAAACTTAAACAAAAATCAACCCAAAAAAAAACATTAAATAAAAACGTTTTAGTTCTGGTATTTTTCCTATGAAAAACTATAATATAGATATTTGTTTATTTAAAAAAATTATATATTTTAACAAAAATGTTTCTTTTTTTGTTCTTCTAATATGCAGTATTTGAAAATAAAGCCAAAAGACGTAAATGCTAAAATTTATGCATTTTTTACAAAAAGAAAATTTAAAAAAATTAAAAAAAAAATCTAGTAAATTTTTTTGATGATTGAAAAGATTATTACAAGAGAGGCGGACACTTGTAAGGGGTGTTATAAAAAATTATAAATTGTACTAAAAAACAAACATTTTAAATTATAAAAATTATTAGATTTTACTTCAAAAACTAAGTACTGTGTTGCCACCTGTTATAGATAAGTTACCTTTAGCACCCTTCCCCCTTTTTGTTACCACTCTGCTTTGTGATCATTGTACGACAAAACTTTTGATGTGAGAAATTATACAAAAAAAAAAATTAAACAATTAGATTTTAAGACATCTTCATAATAAATATATCACAAAAAGATGACAAAAAGCCGCCAGAAATTGATGACTATTATTTGACGAAAATATGAATATGAAACGCGCTAATGAATATTTAACAAATAATTATGACAAATATGTAAAAATAAATAAAAGAACTACATTGAGGCTTAATGATAATCCCATCAATAGTTTACACAAACTTCTATATAGTCTACAGTTAAGACTGATCTATAGTTTAGACTAGAGTTTTATATATAGTCTA
>NC_060952.1:85120230-85129400 GCF_022045245.1 Lucilia cuprina | reverse complement strand
ATATTTTGGTCTTATTATTGAATCTGGTCTTCAAACTGTAGACTAGATTATTCGACTATAGTCCACAGCCCTAGATAAGACTACATTATATTCTATAGTTTTAATATGAACTACAATTTAAACTGCATTTTATTCTATAGTTTCGACTGTAATTTGATCTATAGTTTAGACTATAGTTTAGGAAATGTATTTGGTCTGTACTGTACTCAAAAGTTTGGACTAAAGTCTAGTCTACTATAGTATATTGGATCATCATCTAGTTTATGATTTGGAGTATGTATATACTGTCTTGTATGTAGACACTAGGGTTAGACTGCAGTTTTTATATCAAACTCTAGTCTATAGGCTATAGTGTATTATGCACTTTAGACTGAAGTCTAGTCTAGAGTTTATACTATATTTAGCATATACATTTCTATCTATAGTTTCGACTACAATTTAGTTTTTAGTTTACATTAGAGTCTAGTCTTAAATTTACGCTAAAATTAAGTCTAAAGTTTAGACCATGTAGGTTAAACTGATAACAGTTCAGACATTATTCTAGACTATAATTAAGACTAAAGACTAGTATATATTTTAATCTAAAGACTAGACTTTAGACTTTACTCTAGCCTATAGTAGTCTTTAGTTTAGACTAAAGTCTAGTTTTTAGTTTAGACGAAGTTCTAGTCTTTAGTTAGACCTAAGTCAAGTCTTCAGTTAAGACTAAAGACTATGTTTTAGTTTAGACTAGAGTTTAGTCTTTAGTTTGGACTAAAGACCAGGTTTTAGTTTAGACTAAAGTTTAGTCTATAGTTTAGACTAAAGTCTAGTCTTTTGTTTAGAGTAAATTCAAGACTTAAAATGAAGACTTTAGTTTAGACTGAAGTCTAGTCTTAGTCTTAGACTAAAGTCTAGTTTTATGTTTAGACGTAAGTCTAGTTTTTAGTTTAGTTTTAAGTCTAGTTTTTAGTTTAGACTAAGGTCTTGCCTTTAGTTTAGACTAAAGACATGACTTTTGTCTCTACTAGAGTTTAGTATTTAGCTTAGACTAAAGTTTAGTCTTTAGTGTAGACTTAAGTCTAGTCTTTAGTTTAGACTTAAGTCTAGTCTTTAGTTTAGACTTAAGTCTAGTCTTTAGTTTAGACTAAAGTCTAGTCTTTAGTTTAGACTAAAGTCTAGTCTTTAGTTTAGACTAAAGTCTAGTCTTTAGTTTAGACTAAGTCAAGACTTAAGTTTATACTGGAGACTAGGTTTTAGTTTAGACTAAGGTCTTATCTTTAGCTAAGACTAAAGTCTGGTTTTTTAGTTTAGACTAAAGACTTTACTTTAGATTAAAGTCTTTAGTTTATACTAAAGTGAAGACTTTATTTTATACTAAAGTCTAGTCTTTAGTTTAGACTAAAGTCTAGTTTTTAGTTTAGACTAAAATCTAGTCCTTAGTATAGATTAAAGTTTAGTCTTTAGTTTCGACTAAAGTCTAATTTATAATAGTTAGAATTAAGCCTATATTAGCCTTACTCTAGTCTATAGTTTAGTATACGTAGCATGAACTTAGTCTTATTGAGTCTTAAGTTCCGTTTATTAAGCTTTTAACCCACAAAATATTATAACATATCATTGTGAAGTTTGATGTTATAAAACTTTCCCCCCTACATATTACATATACCACTTAAACTTCCAACCCTGGCATTAAAAGTTATTTTAATATTGAGCAATAACGAAAAGAAAATAGAACTGAGTTATAAAATTTGTCAAACTCAACTTGCGCTCAATTAAATTCGCAGCCACTTAAAATTTGGAGGAGATTTTAAATAGAAATTTCCGTTCCTTTCTATTCCTTAAGATTTGCATAATAGTATGTATACTTAAGTGAACTTTAAAGAGCGAAACTTATATAAATTCGAGGGTGGTTTTTTGAAAAAAAAACCTATAATGTAATAAAAATTTTAATTGAAATTTAATTAAGTCTAGATTGGAAAAAATACTAAATTTAAAAGGATTAAGTTTTAGTTTAAATGTTTGTGTTAAAGATATCTTGAGATTTAAAAATAAAAAGCCTGTTTTTTAGACCTTATAATGTAGGGTGTTTTAACTTCAGTTATTACATTACAACTTTGAATTTGATTAAATTATCTTATTCAAAAACAACATAAAAATTTGTAAAATTTTTAAGTAAAAATTTTTATTTTTTTTTTTTAACAACAAAAAACTTTTTGACAGATGACGTGTAAAAAGCCACATAAAAAACTGCCAGGTTGAACAAAAAAAAAACTGATTTGAAAATGTGTGTATATTTTTTTCGCTAAAAATCTCGACTGCACTTTTAGTACAAGTAGTAAGTAATAATAAGCAAAATGGGCAATATTTAGATTTTTTTGTTGTTTTTGCTATTCATAAACAAAAAGAACAACAAAAAAATATTAAGAAAAAATGCGCTTTTAAAAATAATGCAGTTTTTATTTTGAATTTTTATATTTTTATATTTTTTGTCTTGTCGGTGGTGACTGATGATGAGCATGATGGTGATGGTGATAATGATGAAGATGCTGTTTTGTTTAAAAATTTTTTGAAGGTTACTTAAAATAAAAAGTCAAAATTTGTGGGTGGTGTGAGTGTGTGTGTGTGATTTTTATAAATAAATATAAATAATAAAAATATATTATAGGTTTTTATATAAATAAGTAAATAAATACCTGAAAAAATCTCCCTTTTCTAAGCTCCCACTCCAGTTGTTAAGGAGGTTTTGCCTTTTTTCTTTCTTTTTTTTTGCTTCTTTTTATATTTCTTTCTTTCTTTTTTTAAAGGTTTAAATGTGTATTTTTTTGGTGTTTTTTTTTGTATTTCTTCTTTTATTTTCTATATTTCTTACGCATGACCAAAAATTTTTTTATTTTATTTTTTATATACTTTTCGATTTGTTTAGACTAGCCACCTAATGCTTTCCTTTGATTTTTTTTGCAACAAAAGTAATCAGCAATTTACTGTTATTTTTTTCAAGTTTATTTTAGTTTTATGTTTTTTTTATGGAAATATTTTTTTAACACTTTTTTAATAAATTAATAAATATTTTGTTATTTTATATAAATAATTTTAATTTTTATTTCTTTTAATTTTTTCAATAATTTAAAACAATTTTTTTAACTTCAAAATATTTCTAGTCTTTCCCACCTTAATCCTTAACGTTTAGAGGCTCTGAGCACGACTAATGTTTCATTTTGCTCAGCATCACTTAATGTAGTAAATGTAATAAAAAAAACATAATATAATATCTAATAATGCTCCCTGAGTATCCAAAAAATCACAAAAATACCTCATCATCATACACAACATACTCTTCTCTAACATATAAAACCCACCAAAATCGAAAAAATTCCCAAAATTATCAAAAACAAACTTTCTAAGCACAAACAAAATATACAATTGCACTTGGTGCAGTTTTACAACAACATCAACATTGTTTTACTCTCATTATTTTATACAAATAATTATATTTCTCTAAAAATACTCTTACACGAGTTCGTTTTACTCTCTTCAGCAACAAAAAAAACACCTCTTTCTTCCTATTTCCATTTTACTACTTTTGTCTACTTGCACTTTCTGCTCTGCTCCCCCTACTCAGTCATTAAGTAGCAGAGAAGAAGAAGAAAATATCCCTTTTTAAAGTTATTATTCTCCCCCACGAAATATTTTGGTGTAAAGTTAAACTGTCTAGCAGGGTAGGACTAACTTTTGGCGCCCCGGTGCCTTTGTTTGTAATATTTGGGGGATGGGGGGCGAATAGAAAAGTAAATTGGATGAACTAGAACTGAACTAAAACTGAACTAGAACTGAACTTAAACTGAAATGAAACTGAACTAGAACTGAACTAGAACTGAACTAGAACTAAACTAGAGCTGAACTAGAACTGAAATAGAACTGAACTAGAACTGAACTAGAACTGAACTAGAACTGAACTAGAACTGAACTAGAACTGAACTAGAACTGAACTAGAACTGAACTAGAACTGAACTAGAACTGAACTAGAACTGAACTAGAACTGAACTAGAACTGAACTAGAACTGAACTAGAACTGAACTAGAACTAGAACTGAACTAGAACTGAACTGAACTGAACTAGAACTGAACTAGAACTGAACTGAACTAGAACTGAACTAGAACTGAACAAGAACTGAACTAGAACTGAACTAGAACTGAACTAGAACTGTACTAGAACTGAACTAGAACTGAACTAGAACTGAACTAGAACTGAACTAGAAATGAACTAGAACTGAACTAAACCTTAACTAATACGGAACTAGAACTAATCTAAGACTGAGCTAGAACTGAACTGGAACTAAAACTGAACTAGAACTGTTCAAGAACTGAACTAGAACTGAACTCGAACTAAACTAGAATTAATCTAAATCTAAACGAAAACTCAACTGGAACTTTACTAGAACGGAATTAGAACTAAATTAAGACTTAACTAAAACTAAGAAGTCTCCACATATACAACAGTTTTTATAATGTTCCTAAAAATAGGGAATTTTACTATTATTTTTTGAAAGATATTATAGATATTTTGGCGCCAATCTAACTATTGAGACTTTAATACACAAAAAGATCAAAATAGTTCCCAATATATCATTACAAATACTTTCCGTTCTCGATACATACCAAAATAAAACAAAAATATTTCCCCGATTTCTAAACCATTTCTTTATAATAGTCTTGCTCATACAAAAAAATCGTTTAAGCATCATCACTAATAATAAATAATTAAATTGTAAAAACAAAATTTTTGTTTTTGATTTACATTTGAATTTGATTTTTCTTCCTTTTCATTGTCCCCCCATAAAAACATGATGTAAATACATACATATGTCTGTCTACTCTCTCTCCCTCTAATACTATTATTTTTTGTGCAGAAGTGCATGATACATTTTTTTGTTGCTGCTCTCTAAATTTTCTAATTTTCTCTATTTCTAGGTTTTTTGTTGTTTTAGACATTTTCGCAAAAAAAATGTGTTAATGTACCGCATATGTATGAGCGAGTTGCATGTGTGTTTGTACGAATGCGTGCGAGGCCTTAGAGTGTGTTAGTGAGTGAGTGTTGTTTTGTCTATTGTTTTTTCGTCTACATTATTCCTGTTTATCCTTTTGAGCATCATAATATCCTGCTGTTGTTCTTACTGTTGTAGTTGTTGTTTGTTATTTTATTTTTGTGTTGTTGTAGTTTCAGTTTTGTTGTGTATAGAAAATAGAAAATAAAATTATTTGGAGGATATTTTTGTTGATGTAGTTGTTGCTGTTGTGTATATTTTTCGTAGCTTATTGTGTATCCGTTTAACGCGTGTCTATATTCGTCTATTTTATTATTTGCATCAGAACAAAATTAAATATGTTTTTTTTTCTAGTTCTGGACATTTTTATTATTATGTTGTCGTTGTTGTTGTGTCTTTTCAAAGACCAATAATGGGGAAATTAAAAAAATGAATTTAATGGACATTTTTAAAGAGTTTAGAATTAGAAAGAAAAATGTTGCAAAATTAGATTTTTATTTAAAGCGATAATTTTTATAACAATAAAGGGATATTTTTAGAAAAATAATTGATTTTGGTTAAGTAAATAAAAAAATTGAATTTTAATAAAAAAATAAATGAAAATGAAAAAGAACTTCACTCAAACTAGAACAAGACTAGAACTTACCTAGTACTAATCTAGATTTGAACTAAAGTTGAGTTAGCATTGATCTAAACTGATCTAGAAATGAACTGATCTAGAACTGAAGTAGAATTTAACTAGAGCTGAACCAGAAATGAACTGGAACAGATCTAGAACTAAGTAGAACTAAACTAGAACTGAACTAGAACTGAACTTGAATTGAACTAGAACTGAAGTAGAACTGAACTAGAACTGAACTAGAACTGAACTAGAACTGAACTAGAACTGAACTAGAACTGAACTAGAACTGAACTAGAACTGAACTAGAACTGAACTAGAACTGAACTAGATTTGAACTAGAACTGAACTAGTACTGAACTAGAACTGAGCTAGAGCTAAACTAGAACTGAACTAGAACTAAACTAGAACTGAACTAGAATTGATCAAGAACTGAACTAGAACTAGAACTGAACTAGAACTGAACTAGAACTGAACTAGAACTAGAACTGAACTAGAACTGAACTAGAACTGAACTAGAACTGAACTAGAACTGAACTAGAACTGAACTAGAACTGAACTAGAACTGAACTAGAACTGAACTAGAACTGAACTAGAACTGAACTAGAACTGAACTAGAACTGAACTAGAACTGAACTAGAACTGAACTAGAACTGAACTAGAACTGAACTAGAACTGAACTAGAACTGAACTAGAACTGAACTAGAACTGAACTAGAACTGAACTAGAACTGAACTAGAACAGAACTAGAACAGAACTAGAACAGAACTAGAACAGAACTTGAACAGAACTAGAACAGAACTAGAACGGAACTAGAACAGAACTAGAACTGAACTAGAATTGATCAAGAACCGAACTAAAATTGAACTGAATTAAAACTGATCTAGAACTGAACTAGAACTGAACTAGAACTGAACTGGAACTGAACTAGAACTGTTCAAAGTACTTTTGATACTAGTATAAGCCTTACTTTATTTTTTTTTTTGTACTAAAGAAGTGATTCTAATTCCATTTCTATTCTTTCCCTATTAAAAAATCTTTATATATTTAAGTCACTTTTATTATTGTCTTTTCAACAAACAAAACTCATTAAAAAATGTTTTAATCTCGAAAAAAAGATGTTTTTGTATTTTAAAATTCCAGAAAATTTTTCCATCAAAACAGCAACCGAAACCACATTGTCCACTCCAAGTAAAGCCAGCAAATCGGCTTAAAACTCAAGATGCACTCATGTCACATAAGTGGCCTAGAAAATAAAGACATTTTCAGAAAGAAAAGTGCGCCAAATATAAAAATATTTTTAACAAATCAGCGTAATCAAAAAACAATATGATAAACAAATTAGAATATATTAAAAATACAAAAAACTAATTTTCTTTAACAAAAAGTAGTAAATAATAAAGATCTTAGAGTCTAAGATTTTTTCAAAGCAGACCGACTAAAGCGATTGGTTATGAAAGGAAGCGCACAAGCGTAAAACATGATTTGCAAATTTCAAAGAAAATTTGCATGTTTTGTCTCGAAAAGTAATAGACAGCATTAGTTGCACCCTTATCTAAACAAGATGTTCTTGAGGTTAAAGATCATTTAAGATCAAAATCTTATATTGAATGATCTTTAAAGATGTGTTTTGATTGAGGGTTAAAAGTTTGGATGTTATCTTAATTAACTGATAGTGATAAGAAAAACCAAAGGTCAAGACGCAATAGTTAGTTGACATAAAATGATTTCCCTAAGGGGAGTTTTCTAACAAATAAACATTCATTAGAACTATAGAAGATAACAATTAAGGCAATGATGATAACAAACATTAAGACTTGATCTACATAAAACCTATAATATTTATTTTAAACAAGGTCAATCTTTAAGACATTTCTATATAATTTCAACTTACTGCAGCTTAATATACATTTTAAATCCTTTTAGCTTAAGTTCCGCCTCCTTCAATTAACATTCGCAACAATTTAATCCATTCGCCTGGTATATTCTTGATAATTTGTTAATTTTCCAAAACAATTTGCAAATTTAAAGATTTACATAACTTTATGTAAATCTCTGATGAACTTCTGACTCTCAACAGCAGCATGATCTATAGAAAACTGAAAAGAAAAAAAATACTAATCACATGATCAAGCACAACAATCCACGTTGATCTTTGTCTTAATACTGATCCGCTATGCTAAGATGAGCACATGTTGCGTATGGCTAAGGATCAACAACAGCTAAATCCTGCTGAGCTTAAAACAAAGACTAAACGAGTGATTTGTCAAAATTTGCATGCAATTTTCTCGCGTAATATTGGATTAAAGAGGAGTGTTTTTCGCATTTCGCTTTCGACTTAAGATCAATACGCACACCGAGAGATCAAACAAAGAGATTACAATGGTCAAGTCACTTAAATCTGGAGCATGCTTTGTGTGTGCGCGTCTCTAAGATTTGTTCGTTCTTGTCTTGCAATTTTTCCTTAGTTAAACTAGGATTAATGAATAAGCCGCGAAATTTAGTCATATTTAGTTACCTGCTTCTAGCTGAACTATGTAAAGTGAGCATAACTGTTAATCCTTTCAGCGGTTAAATCCTGTTGCTACGATTTAAATCCGGTACCGTGTGTATTTCTAATCCGGTTTAGTTTAAATCTCAATGATCAGAGACGAATACTAATTACCTGCGTGTGTGTTTTTGTGTAAGTGTGTTAATAGTTGTGTATACAAATATTAGGATATTAAGGATACAATGTTATTAACTTAATATGTATTTAAATATTTTGTAGGTGTTTTAATGTGGATGTTTAAAATAAGTAAGCGGTGGTTAGAGCTGTTTAATGGTTGAACTAAATGATGACAATTTTTTGTGATCAATCACCAAGAGTTTGGTTGGATGATACATGTATTTAAAATGTGTTACTCCTTTATTACAATTATGTTAGTCTGTTCTGCTTCAGTAAGTTCTATTCAGTTATTGATCAATTCTAGTTCAGTTCCATTCTAGTTTGATTTTAGTTCGGATATTGTTCAATACTACTTCAGTTCTAGTCTAGATCAGTTCTAGTTAAGTTCTAGTTCAGTTCTAGTTTAGTTCTAGTTCAGTTCTAGTTCAGTTCTAGTTCAGTTCTAGTTCAGTTCTAGTTCAGTTCTAGTTCAGTTCTAGTTCAGTTCTAGTTCAGTTCTTGTTCAGTTCTAGGTCAGTTCTAGTTCAGTTCTAGTTCAGTTCTAGTTTTGTTCTAGTGCTGTTCTGGTTCAGCTCTAGTTCAGTTCTGGTTCAGTTCTGGTTCAGTTCTGGTTCAGTTCTAGTTCAGTTCAAGTTCAGTTCGAGTTCAGTTTCAGTTCAGTTACAGTTCAGTTCCAGTTCAGTTAAAGATCAGTTCCAGCTCAGTTCTAGTTCAGTTCTAGTTCAGTTCTAGTTCAGTTCTAGTTCAGTTCCAGTTCAGTTCTAGTTCAGTTCCAGTTCAGTTCTAGTTCAGTTCTAGTTTAGTTTTAGTTCAGTTCTAGTTCAGTTCTAGTTCAGTTCTAGTTCAGTTCTAGTTCAGTT
>NC_060952.1:85118247-85120130 GCF_022045245.1 Lucilia cuprina | reverse complement strand
AACTGAACTAGAACTGAACTAGAACTGAACTAGAACTGAACTAGAACTGAACTAGAACTGAACTAGAACTGAACTAGAACTGAATTAGAACTGAACTGAACTAGAACTTAACTAGAACACAACTAGAACAGAACAATAATTGAACTAGAAATGTACCGGAACTGGAACAGACCCTAGAACTAAACTAGAACTGAACTAAAACTGAACTAAAACTGAATGAAAACTGAAATAGAACTAAACTAGAACTGAAACAGAATTTAACTAAAACTGAACTAGAACTAAACTAAAACTGAACAAAAAATGAACTAAAGCTTAACTTTGATAAAGTTAAAAGACATTTGATTCACTTTGTTTTAAGAAACGAACTAAAGAAGAATTCGGAATCAATTTGTTTCGGTTACAAATTCTTATTCAAATAAAATGGCTTAAACTAACTATTGGCTTAACTATGTCGAAATCATAAATATTATGAAAAAAAACAGTAAAATAAAGATTACTTTCCAATCTGCTTTAATTGGAGACATTAAAATCACAATTGGCTTTTTTCTACGTTTGGCAAAGTTTACAAACGTAGGAAGTAATATAATGATATAAAAATTCAAATCATGAAAAAATTCTTTCTAGCAAAACTGCTGGAACATATACACAAACATTCACAGAAACAAATTTAGCCTTATTTGTTAGTAATATGCATGTTGCATAAGTATGTATGTGTAGTTTTAGATCCTTTATTATAATTAAATAAACATTTGTATGTTTATACATAAATGAACTAATTATAAATTTATGTTATTTTATACATAATTACAAATACACAAACATTTTTATATATACACATATACGTACATATGTATGTTTATCTAATTTATAGAAAGGAAAAAAACTAGTCTAAAGGTAAAATTTTGGAATATATTAAAATTATATTTTTCCTAGCAAATATTTCAAATGACACAACCTCAATTGAATTTTGTGTGTTTTTTGGAAAATTTACAAATTTTAAGCATTTATTATTATTTTAAATAAATACATACATACAATTTTAATACATATTTAGTTCTTGTATTCCAGTATAAACTTTAAAACCATAGTTGTATTTGTTATATATGTATATATGATAAAATTTTGCATATAATTTATATACTTCTTTATATAAATATATTAAAAGTATATAATTTAGAAATTATATACTTGTCTTTATAGAAATATTAGTTGTTATATAAGTTAATTGACTTTTAAGAGGTTAATCAAGACATTTTTAACCACCCAGTTTGTGGTTCATTTTGCCAAACTCAACTCAACTCATTATCCTTTATTTGCCTTTTTAAAGCAGTTGCTTAATGTATAATGATTTCAAATCGTGTCAAGAAAATGTATAAAAGTACAGTTGTGTTTTCTTTTAAATGATTATTTGCACGTAAGTTTTAAAATGTCAAGAACTTATTATAATTTAACATTGTGTTGCTATGTACGTATACATACGTATACAGATAAACATTTAATTTTTGAAATTAAAAAGTCGATAAGAATATCCAGCTTTAAAGTATAGATATGTTAAACAAGTAGGACTAATAAGATATTTTTACCATCAGAATTAGAACTGAACTAGTACTGGAACTGAACTCGAATTGAACTGGAACTGAACTAGAGCTGAACCAGAACAGTACTAGAACAAAACTAGTACTGAACTAAGTAGAACTGAACTAGAACTGAACTAGAACTGAACTAGAACTGAACTAGAACTAGAACTGAACTAGAACTGAACTAGAACTGAACAAGAACTAGAACTGAACTGAACTAGAACTGAACTAGAACTGAACTAGAACTGAACTAGAACTGAACTAGAACTGAACAAGAACTGAACTAGAACTGAACTAGAACTGAAC
>NC_060952.1:85116336-85118147 GCF_022045245.1 Lucilia cuprina | reverse complement strand
GTTCTAGTTCAGTTCTAGTTCAGTTCTAGTTCAGTTCTAGTTCAGTTCTAGTTCAGTTCTAGTTCAGTTCTAGTTTAGTTCTAGGTCAGTTCTATTTCAGTTCTAGTTAAGTTCTAGTTCAATTCTAGTTCTGTTCTAGTTCAATTCTATTTCAGTTCTAGTTCAGTTCTAGTTCTGTACTAATTCAGCTCCGGTTTAATTCTATTTTAGTTCACTTGTAGTTTATTTCTGTTTTTGTAAATTTGTACGGATTGATTATGAAGTTTTGAAATATATTATGTAATTAGTTCGGGACAACTATCACGAACTACTGGATATGTAATTATGTCTAAATAAACGTTTTACTAAATAAAATCATATTGTTTTATATGTATTAACTTATAATGTGTACAATAGTTAATATAATACATATGTATGTATATTTGTTCATATATACATGTGTATTAAATGTCTATATACATACATAATTGATTTGTATATATGTATTTTAATAATTATGTACATGTATGTACTTACGTATATGCAAATGTATATGACTCTTTGTGAGTATGTATGTGTATTTAATGGAACCCTAAGGGATTCAACAGGACTAACAAACTAATAAATTTGAAGTTTTTCAAAATGATGATGATTATAATGAATAATTATGTAAATATATGTATGTATGTATATGTATGTATTTTTTAAATATAAAATAATAATAGAACAAACCAAAAACTATAAACTATGCATGTGACTATAACAACAATTCCAACGTAAAAATATATATCAAATTAAAAAAATATGTATATTTATATCTATATTTGGAGTTTAACATAAAGATATGTTTTTAATTCAAATAAAAAACTAATATCGGAACTATTCATATAGTGGTGCTTTTTTAAAGCTTCCAAGATCAGTTCCAAAGGTGACAATTTCGAACACTTTTGATTAATAGTTTATGAACGAATGAGGGTTTTATAATTCTTCATAATTTCTCAGATCCAACTAAATTACCACTTTTTCATCCAACACCCTTTGCAAAAAAAAGTGTATACACATATGATATATAATAAATTTATTAGATATAGAAAAAGTAAATATTTAAGTTATATTAATTAGAAACATTTTTGATGTATATTAAAATAATAGAAAACTTATCGAAAAAAAAACTCTAAATTAATTTTACTAAATTTTTTTTTTATTTTAAAGGATTTTTTCACAGGAATACAACCCACACCAAATAAATAATCTATTTTTTATAGGTGTGTGTATTTGATGTAAATTTAATGATTGTTTTAGAATATTTTAGAAAAATGTATTTATGGAAAAATATAATAATAATTATAAATAAATTATTTATAATTTCTATCGATTATTTGAAGCATAAATTTTGTGCGTATTTAGGTAAATTATTATAATATTTAATATTGGTGTCATAAACATATATAAAATAAAAATAAATAAGGATATATAATCGTTAACGATTGACTAAAGAATACACCCTACTTTAGTGTACAAAGAAACAGTAAAGAGACGATTGCCTCCGCTCTCGCTTACAAAGGGGACACTAAAGTGACGACTGTCTTCATTCTCATTTACAAAGAGTTTATTTGTGACGAAAGACCATAAACATACGAATTGGAGTTAGCCAGGTGTTAAGATATTAATAGAACTAAAAATTTAAAAATTTCAAGTGTCTACTCTCTAGAATACTATGGAACAATAATGTGACGATTGGCCCGAAAGATATTAATTTGAGTCAACCAGATGATGGCATATTAGTAGAAAGTAATAATCATTTCTCCAAAAGATGGGTAAAATAACTACTT
>NC_060952.1:85062890-85116236 GCF_022045245.1 Lucilia cuprina | reverse complement strand
TACTTAAGTAAAATATTCTCTGTATAAGTATATGAGCTAATCTATTGATTGGTCTATAAACGACCTTATGAAGAACGCACTAATCTATCACTTTAGTTAATTTGTGGATTATGGACTAGTCTACTGATTAGTCTATTAACTAATATGTAAACAAGTTTATTGGCTAGTCTGTAAACTATTCTATTGATTAGTCTATGAACTAGTTTATGGAATAGTGTGTTAAATAGTATATAAAGTGTTCTATGGACTAGTCTAGGACTAAACTGTTATCTGGTGTCTTGGTTATGGCTAAGGTCTATTAAGCTGTCTGTGAAATAGTCTATGCACTAGTCTGTTGAGTATTCAATGAACCAGCTAATGAACAAGTCTATGGGCTAGTCTATGAACTATTTTAGGACTAGTCTATTGTCTAGTCTGTGAACTACTCTATTGATTAGTCTATTTACTATACCATTGAATGATCTATTTAGTTGTCTATTGAGCTATCTACGAACTAGTCTAAGAAGGACTTGTCTAAACTTTGAACTATTCCACTGATTAATCTATTGAGTTTTCAATTGACTATTGTATGGGTTATTCCATTGACTGATCCATTGAGTTGTCTATGAATTAATTTGTGAATAGTATATGTTCTAGATTATGGACTACTTTACAGATTAGTCTAAAAACGAGTTTTGAATTGACTGTTAACTAGTCTATGCACTAGTCTGTTGAGTATTCAATTAACCAGTTTATGAACTAGTCTATGGACTAGTTTAGATAGTCTAAGGACTTGTCTAAACTTTGAACTATTCCACTGATTAGTCTATTGAGTTGTCAATTGCCTATTGTATGGGTTATTCTATTGACTGATCTATTGAGTTGTCGATGAACTGTTCTGTGAATACTATATGTTATTTACGAGTCTATCAACTGGTCTATTGGCTAGTCGGTGAACTGCTCTATTGACTCTTTCACTTATTCGTTTAGTGCGTTATCTATGGACTAGTCTAAGGACTAGTCTGAGCTGTGAAATATTCCATTGACTGGTCTATGGTCTATTGAGTTCTCAATTGTATGAGCGTTATCTATGGACTAGTCTATGAACTAGTCTAAGGGCTGTGAACTATTCTATTGACTGGCCTATTGAGTTCTTAATTGTATGAGCTTTTTCATTGACTGTTTATTACGTTGTCTAAGAACTGGTCTATGGAATAGTCTGTTGAATATACACTAGTCTAAGAAATATTATAAGGACTAAACTATGAACTGGTCTATTGGTTAGAGCTGTAACTAGTCTATGCACTAGTCTGTTAAGTAGTCAATGAACCAGTTTATGAAGTAGTATAAGAACGAGTATATGAACTTTTTTGTCTATGGATCATACCACTGATTGCTCTATTAAGTTATTGAATAGTATATAAGTTATTCTATAAACTAAGCTATGAACTATTATAAGGACTAAACTGTGAACTGGTCTTTTGGTTAGTCTGTTGAGTTGTCTGCTGACGAGTCTGTAGTTTATGAACTACTCTATGGACTAGTCATTGGAGTGTTTTAGGACTAGACAATTGGCTAGTCTGTGAACTGTTCTATTGGCTAGTCTATGAACTGGTATATTAGCTAGTATGTGAACTATTCGACTACTACTGGTCTATTGAGTTGCCTGTGAACTAGTCTATAGATCAGTGTATTGACTAGTCTGTGGACCAGTCTATGAACTAGTTCACGAACAACTTTATGGCTTATTATAAAAACAATTCTAAGGATTATACTGTGAACTGAGCTATCGGCCTGTGAACTACTCTATTGACTATTACAGTGACTAGTTAATTAAGTTGTCTATTGAATAGTTTATGGACTTGTTTGCGTACTGCATTATCCCAACCCTGTTTTAATAAAATTTTTGTAAGTCTGGTTTTAATTCTAGAAAATTCCATCAATAAAATGTTTACTTGCAATAAGGTTATATTTTTGAAAAATTCAAATTTTTACCTTTTTAAACCCTTAATATGTGAGTTTTACAATAAATGACTAATTTCTGGGAAAATAACTAACAACTTTTTTATTAAAATGACTAGAATTTGTACGAAAAACTAATTAAGATTTTATTGTTCTCTTTCGAAAAAAAGAAACAGAAGGGTTAAAACATGTTATTATTTCAATAGCAATTTGAACTAGATTTGGTAAACTAATCACCCAAAAACAGAACAAACTGGAATGAGATTTTTTGTGTGTTAAAAACCGTCATAAACTGAAAATGCTATAAAAAAGACAAAAGAACGAAAATATTTCTAAAAGACAAAAAAAAACACACATTTGTTTTAAAAATATGTACAAACAAACTTCGTAGAAATATTTGCATGTGCAAGGACATTTAAAGAAAATTTCCCAAAATTCAACAAATGAAAGGGTTAAACGCGACTAGTTTAGTTTTTTACCTGGCATTAGCAGCAAATCTGAAAAAACTGAACAAAGACAGTAAAGAATAGATTTCAACGGAAGTAAAAAATCATAAAAATTTCTACTCTCAATTTACAAATTTAGTTGAAATATACAAAACTAGAAAGAAAGAAAGAAATTGTAACTAGAACGTTTATTTTATAGTTTATACGGGGCGCTTTGTTTAATGTTAACGCTGCGAACCCAAAGTAATTATGGTCAAGGATAATGAGCAGGACATGGTAAAACGCGCGAATGACATCATAAACCATAGAGTTGAAGTTGTGAAGTCTAGAAAAGTGAAAGATCATTTTAGCAAACACAACTAAAACAAATACGGGTTTATATTAAGCAAGAAATTTAAATTTTGGTTTAACATACTGTGAAGATTGAGAGACAAACAGACAGACAGACACCAGCAGTAGTTATTAGACCCAAACAAATATATTATTTGTGTGAAGAAAAAAAGCATAACATAACTGACTCATTAACATGCATATTTTGTAAATATGATTTACTTAAATCCAAAACATACATATAACAAAAACAATTTCAAAATTTCCCTAAAGATTTTCATTGTTAATCTATTAGCTTAACTAAAGAGGGTCTCTAAATAATTTACCTGTTTTCTAGTTTAACATTTTTACTCCTCTATTATGGTTAAATGCAAATTTCTATACCCACGCTGATCCTTATTTTGTCCTTCATGCTTTTGTTTAAATAATTTGTTAACAATGAAAATTAGAGCAACTTGTTTTTCCTGTTGAATTTTTTTTCCTTCTTGTTGCAAACAATTGATTTTTTTGAAAATTTGCTCTAATTTTCTTCGTTAATCTGGCCGTAATAAATGTTATTGTTTTAAAAATAATATTCCAATTTAAGAGTTTTTTTTTTTCTAGATGAAAACAAATTTTTTTTTGTGAATTTTTACATAATTCCTAAGAATTTCAAGGTTTTCAAAGAATTTAGGGCTTAGGATTTAAAGGAAGTGAACATGTTTTAGTTGTCTCGAAAATTATTATATAAAGGAAATATTTTTCGTTAGGAAAAATTTTTGAAATTTTATCTAGAGTTATACAATAATAGCGATTTTTACCAGAATCCTTTCCTTAGAACATTGATGGTGTTTTTAAACCAATTTATATCTCTAATACCTAAAATTGTTTCTAACCTTGAAAATTTGGATCTGCTGTTCAAAACTGCAGTCTTAAAACTGTTCTTAAGAAATGGAATTTGTTTTCTTAAGTTTTTGACCAAAAGTAATCGATTATATAACTAGTTCTAACGTTTCTATAGAAAACAAGGCTTTTAACATTTGTAAACATTCTAGGATGGTTGGTTTTTAGTTTAAAAATGTTCTTATTCATTAGAAATCTCAGAGAGTCAAGAATTATTCTATAGAATTAGTTCTGTGATCTTTGAATCAGGATATTTATCATAAACAGGAGCTGAGCTTCCTAGTCGTAATTCCTATGAATTTCCCAATTAATGTTTGTGAGGAAAGTGGCAAAGAAAACGCTCCAGAGTTTGACTATCTTCTCCATAAGCTTTACATTCGTCTGTACCGTCACGTCCAACTTTGTGTAGCTGTACCCATAATCTTATCAGAATCATCCCCTTGGGGTTTTTTCGTTCTAACGACCGTTTCATTATTCAAAAATGCCTTATGGGATTCTCTCATGACTTTGCGTTCTCCAAGTTAACTAGGGAAATATGTTAAACCCTGTTGGACCTCATCCAATTTAAACATTCTATTATTGCTCGAACTTCTGCCTGGAAGCTTGTATTATTATAAGGTATATTCCTGTTTCTGGGTCTTCAGACACAAATTGTCCCTCGATTTAGAGTTATCTGTGTAGCAACGGTATTTGCAATAATGTTCCACTTGACATCCTGTCTGACATTAGCGTTCCACCATTTATATCCGACTGAAAATGGAATACAACTCTCATGTATGGCCGAAGCTTCGAAATCTATTTTGGAGCTACTCGATCGCGTAGAGGAGACAGCGAGGATACTTATCGGTGACAGTAGGGTATCCAACTCTATTGATTCACTGGAGCACCGTCACAACGTGGGATGTATTTGACTGTTCTATAGATACTACAATGGAATGTGTTCCTTTGAAATTAGGCAACTTGTTCCCGATACCCGTATATTCTTGTGTAACACACGTCTTTCTTCAAGAACACACCCATTTGTGGTAGATTGGCCAGTGGATAGCACAATGAAATTAGGGAACTTGTTCCCGATACCCGTATATTCTCGTGTAACACACGTCTTTCTTCAAGAACACACCCATTTGTGGTAGATTGGCCAGTGGATCGCACAACACATTACAGGGAAATTCATTCTTTAGCCGCACTGTTCGTATGTGGAATAAACTTCCTGCAGAGGTATTCCCTGCCACTTTCGATATAAGAAGATTTAAATCAAATGTCCACAAACACTTCTCCCTCTATCCTCCTTCCCACAACCTATTTTCCTAGTTCCAACACAATACTTCGCATGAGTAGGGTTGTACCCCTGAGTGCTGGTCCAATTAAAAAAAAAATATTGTCTCTAGAGAAATCCCCGAAATCGTGCTGTAACATAGCAGTACTAGCCCCGAACAGGGCTGTATACAGACAGTGTAAGTGCTCTAGCAAGTTCGAAGGAAGGCATTAACCTTCATGTATAAATGAACTACTTCTAGAATTGATTGGGAGCTAGTAATGTTGACATTACATCTAGACTAAAAATATGATTTTTGTGAAAAGGCTTCATGAGACGATCCTCATCAGATTTTTAAGAGTGATTTCTGTTTTTAAAAAAGATATGATTTCTAACTAATTTTTAGCAAATACTTTGTAATGACTTGCAATTGTAAACAAAAACCTATTAACATACTTCTCAATGATTACACAGAAGTACTTTAATAACGACTTATTAATAATGTGTTATATTAATACATTACAATTCAGCTGACTTCTGCACATGTTTTACATTGACTGATTTTTCTAATTATGTACTTGAAAGCGATTGTTTCATGATGATGTATGACCCACATTTTGGTGTATTGTAATCTCGGTGTAAATTGGTGCTATAAGTACCGCTAATCTGTAGAGACTATAAACTTTTGATGTCACTTGATATGATTTTACATTTGAACACCACATAATCTAGTACTACGGGTCAACAGTTTTCCGCAGGATAGTACTCTGGTTGGTCAGTTGGCTGAGGTTCCTTTGGGATTAACGTAGTGGCTGTGGTTTAAAGGGACGGGGGTGCTTCGTTAAAAGATTGATATAAGGTGAAATAAGTTTCTATTAACGCTCCTAGGAGCAGTACAAACGAAAAGGTAAGACTCTGTATTAAAAATAATTTGGAACTGGCCTATTTGCAATTCTCCTTTATGGTTGAGTTGTGTTGGAGTTTACTCATAAATATGTAGTTTCGTTAGACATATAAGGCTTTCACTTGTCGGGGTTAGATTAAGTTTGTCTTATGACACTTGTTTATATCTTAACGGGGCTACTTTGTCAAGAGATTAGATAGCTCGAGTACTTGAACCAAATGCACCTAAGTACAAAATTTACATGGATGGACAGACGAACGGACATAGCTAAATCGATTCAGAATGATTCTGAGCCGATTGGTATACTTAAAGATGGGTGTAAATCCAAGCACAAACCCAATATACCCTCCCCACTAAAATGGTTTAGGGACTCTATATGTTGCAATAACTAATTTATTTTCAATATTAATATTGTGGGCGTGGCACCTTGCTTAAAATTTTAAAATAAAGAGCCCGTTCTAGACATACAGAAATACATGCCGTTACACGTTTTACATAGATTACACAGTTATTTCTCAAGGCTTTTTTTTATTATTCAAAAGTTCCAACAATGGTACTGAAAGGGTTAATGTTAAATGATCATTATATACATATTTCCCTTTAATTAAAGTAAATTTCATGTGTACATAAAAAAATCTTAAAATATATACTTAGAAAACAATATCATATCTAGTTTTTACGCAATATATTAAATACCACAAAAATCGATTCAATAACCACAACATTATTAATTTTAAATTACATACTTCGTGTCATTCCTACAAAAGTACAAAACCAACCTCCTCATCATCATCATTAACACACGTCTACGGAACATTGACATGTCGTCTTATTATCTAATATTCTTAGGAGCGTGTGCCTTCTCGAACTTCACCATCATCATCATTATAATCATCATCGTCGTCGTCTTAATTTAACTATTCTATAAACAATCAATTAAATTAAAATTTGCATACAGAGGAGAATATTTGCTTACCCTTATATATATATATTAAAGCAAATAAATTAGTTGAAAAATTATTTCTTGTAAGATTCCAATAAAAATATCCTACATATATGTACATACATATCATGTAAATAAACAAGGGTGTGTCTCAAGAAATTAAGATCCTATAGAAAGAATATTTTCTAAATTTGCATATACACACGACCGACTAGTTATTAAAAAGGTTACGTGAAAATTTAGTGGTTTTTATAGAGGAAAAATGGAATGTGGTATTTACATGTTTAAAATAGTTTTAATACGACATTATTAACAAGGTATTTTAATGTTAGAGAAAAAGGTCAAAGGTTAAGTGTTAAATCAAATTTCATTTAAATATTTAAATTTCAACAAATATTTAATAGATCTAAAATATTACGACGAAAAATAATGTTGGTACGAAACTATCATTAAAATTTGACAATTTCTATATATTTATCTGCAGTGTCAAAGGTCAATTTCAAAATCTGAGGTATATGTAGAAAACGCCTCCTCATCGTGGTTTAATGTTTTAAAACCTGTTTAACTAATTATTGGTTAATTTGATAGACGAGTTTAGAAAATGCTCTATGATTTATTTCTATTTCTCGACCTTGGGTAACAATGGTTAATATTAGGTAAATTTCTAGATTTATTTCTTTATGATATATTTTGTTATGACTTTTCAAGAACTACAATGAAAGATTTATCAACTTCGATTATATTAAGCATGATCGTTTGCAGCGATCATTGACCGAAAAAACGAAGTTGCCCTTTATGAAAACGTAATGGAAACATTATCATGACAACACTTGGTCACCTGTTAAAAACTATTTGGCAAATAGTGATTTAGAAGTTTGGTCCCAGCAACCTTATAGTCTAGACCTTGTCCCTACCAACTGCAAATTTGTTTCGATGCAAAACGTTCGCTCTGGGATTCGCTTCAATTTATAACAGAAATATCGAACTTTTATGTAATACATAAAATTATATATATGTGTATCCTTAATCTTCCTGATGTATGTACATAGGTATATATAAGTTTGTTTAGTCTCCGGTTGGTTGTAGGTAAGTGTTGTGGTCAGTTAGGCCAGAGGTCGTGGGTTCGATAACCATTGATTGCGGTCCTGGTGTATTTACTAAGATTTTATGTCTCATACATTCTTTCATCCTTTTTTAAAGTAAACAACGTACAAACAAAGTAACTAGCTAAATAACTAACTAACAAACTAATAAACTATCTATCTATCTATCTATCTATCTATCTATCTATCTATCTATCTATCTATCTATCTATCTATCTATCTATCTATCTATCTATCTATCTATCTATCTATCTATCTATCTATCTATCTATCTATCTATCTATCTATCTATCTATCTATATATCTATCTACATATCTATCATTTTGCAGAAGTACTATGAGCTATCTATTCTCTGATCAACGCAGACCCTCTACTTGATGTCCGGCAATCTTCAGACCATCGACAAATAATCCACACTGATAAAATGGTCGCTGTTTCTATGGCTCAACATCTATCTATCTATCTATCTATCTATCTATCTATCTATCTATCTATCTATCTATCTATCTATCTATCTATCTATCTATCTATCTATCTATCTATCTATCTATCTATCTATTTATCTATCTATCTATTCTATCTAGTTCATGTTTTTTAAGAAATTATTCTTAAACATTCAATTCAATGAAAACTTTTTTTAAATTTTGAATATAAATTAAAAATATTCCAATGCTAAGTTATACAAATTTTGAATAAAAATAATCTTGAAATTCAGAAATCTTGCATTTAACACTTTAAAAAATGTCCGTTACTTTTCTTGAATTGTAAAAATCCTGTAAAATATTCCAACAAAATCAAACAAGAGAAATGAATTGAATAGAAAGACCATTAAAACTAGTTCACAAACAATAGCTTTAGAGAAAAAAGGTCAAATAATTAAAAATATCGCTTTTAAAAACACACTAACAAAACAATGGCAAATCTATATATGACATATTAAGTGTGAAATAAAATTTAAATATTGCAAAAAGTATTATTATTATTATTACAATAAAATTAAAAATTGTATAGAAAAACCATAAAAGGTCAAGCTGTAAATGAAGGGTGTTTTGCCTTTGGCAACCCAATAAGGGTCAAGATCTAAGAAAGAGAATTCAATTTTAGATTTTGATTTAATATATATAACAATTATTATCCTTTATGCTAAATAAACAACCCTAAATCCTTTAAATAAATTTGGAAAAAAAATTATACAAAATTTTTACTAGTTTTGTAACAGAAATTTTAAATAAAAGATTTTTTTTGGTACAAAAACTATCAAATTTTTAAATGACAAAAATGTTTATTGTTGTGTTGTTGGAAAAGAAAAGGTAATAAATTTAAAATTTTCTAGCGCCATTTCAAACTCTACCACCTTTTTTTCGTATGAAATTCCTTGAATAATGTAATAGTTTAGTAGGCATCCTGTTTGATTATACAGTCTGTCTGTCTGTCCAACCAACCAGCCGTTAGCCAGCCACCCCTATAGAGGAATTGTTATTCTTGTTGTGTTTGGAATATATAAAAGATTTTCTTGGCTTGTGATATTTTCTTTTGCATGACCCCTGAGATTGTTGTATAGTTTTCAATTGCATTGATTTGGTTTTTGAAAAATTATTTTATATTCATTAGTTTGTTTTAGAGGAACGTGCTTGGGTAGGGTTGGTTTTTTTTGTTTCTATATATTTTTTTGATAATGATGACAAGAGGTCATTATTGGCAGCCTGCAAAAATGTTATTCTTTAACGGCTTACAACAATAACATTGATGGTAATAGAGAGAAGAAAAAAAATGTTGATCAATTGGCTGACCCCTAAGATTGCCTTAATACTGGTTACATTTGGTGTTACAATTTACAGTTTAATAATTTGCAGTAAAACATTGAAAAAAATACGTTACATAAATAACCGCAGGGGTCATTTTATGTAAGAGCTGTCTGTCGGATATATTTTGAGAAAATGTTTGGTTTTTTTTTATAAATTTTACAAATTTCCAAAAAAATATTTTTTTTTAATTTAAATTTTTTTTCAAAATTTTCTTTCTTAATTTAAAATATTTTTTAAAATTTTTTATTGGAATTCCCCAAAAACCCAGCATTTTTGAACACATATGTATCTCGAACACGTGGCTTCTTCTCTTCATAAAATGTATATCAAATGAAAGATGTTTTCTATAGCTTTCTTTTAATATGTTAGGATAATCATAATGACTTCATAATAGCATGATTAGACAAATTTTTATTTAGGCTTCAAAATTTGAGGTACATAAGCACTATGTGAACCAAAGCTTTAGAAATATTGCTGAATATTCTCCCAATTGAAAGATGGAAAGATTTGAAGCGGTATTAATGGAATGTAGGGCTGTAGGACACGTCATCAATGAAAACTATACATAAACATTGTATGCACTCGTTCACATATCGGCGAAAAACTCCATGTGAATACCTGGCATATAACCCTAAACCAAGATGGTATTTTTACAACTAAAGGGTTAGCCCTCACCCTTTGTAAAAATACCATCTTGGTTTAGACTTATCTTAGTGTCTTGCAAAGAACACACAGGTGATTATTTCTGAAGTCAGTTCACTTTGGACAAGTATTTGAGCTATCTATTCTCTGATCATCGCAGACCCTCTACAAAGAATCCACACACAGATAAAATGGTCGCTGTATCTTCGACACAACATATATTCGGTGAAACATGATGTAAATAAAAAAGTCGAGACTTCATTCGTACTCACAGGGGGCTTTATTTAGAGTATATCCCCATTATTAATTCCGCAATCACTCCTGTGTGGTATTCGTTGCCTCGGCAACTTTCGATAACTTATTTTTATTGTTCATCAGTATTTTTATACAAATTTTCTACCCGGGATTTAAATTTTAACCATAGCCACCTCAATCAATAACCGATTACCCCCCGGTCCCCGGTATAAAGATTTCATGAAAACGACCAAGAGTCTCTTATGGTTTATAATCTCGAGATGAGCACCACTTTTTACCCCTCATTGCAATAACACAAAGTTGAAACCAGATCTCAAGATAAAATGCCCCCGGGGGTAACTTACCAGGGAAATTTGAGGCACTTTGCGCAAGACGAAATATCACAACTAACGTGGTACATTAAAGCAAATATCTATAGGGATATGCTACAAAACGGCAAGATAATCTAAACTAGAATATAAAATGTAAAACCCAGAAACTCAAATAAACTAACGTGAATAAATCTTATAGCGACAACAGAGTGGTGGATAGCCAGAAGGTAATTAGGCCGATATCAAGTGAGAAGCTTCAAACTGTAGCATACTAGTACCGGATCAATGAAAGAGCGAATGTATGTACTTCTAATAAAGTGAAGAGAACTTGAGAAAGTTCAGCTGACAAATGCAAAGTTGGGAATGCAATGAGATCTGAATTAAGACCCTAACCAGAGGAGGACGAGAAAGCCACTCAGAATAACCAAGTGCAATGATATTATGATGGCGCAAAATTAAACGAACGGATTTAAATTAATGTAAAGCATGGGGAGAGGACGGGAGTAAAACAATGCATCTGAACATTGGACGGAACTTTATCTTAGGTTTTCTTAACAACATTGTCTATATAATAAAACGAAACGGATAACGGAATAGAATCTCAAGTAGTATACATCGGACGAACATCCATTCTCAACTCTCATATAAGATTTCTTTCAGAAACACACTATAGAACTGATAGTGGACTATAATCTGAAGTAGTATACATCAGGCGAACATTCAACCTAAGTGCTCATATAAGTTTATTTTCCGGAAATAGATTCAATTTGGATGGATTTGTTAAATAAGAAATTAATAACCTATCTAAATTAGAGAATAAATCGAAAAATAAATTTAAGGTCCCATTTCAAAAATCCATCTTTTGTTCAAATTATAGGGACTATAAATTAAAGCATAATATACTTTCAGTGTTTTGGAATTTAGACCAACTTTAACTAAAAGGTTATAACTAACAGTCAAAAGGCTTCAACTGAATATTCTCCCAGAGGTAAGATTTACATGGGTAACAGGCCACTCAAAATTAATCAACAACGAAAGGGCAAATGTTTTAGCTTCAAAAGGGAAGGTGGTAAATCTGACGTATGTAATACCCTTCAACGTAACGAACGATGAATTAAAAATAAGTGTGCAAGGATCTATTAAGGTTTCTTGTTATAATGAAACAACAATGGATAGAATCACAGTATCCTAAGAGGTGACCCTGATGAGGGCAGTATTAGAAATCTCCTCAAATTGAACAAGTCTAAGGTTGGAACGTGGGTTCAAACGAATGCATGTGGAGAGGACAGTGAAACTCTGGAGCTCTTTTCTTGATCATTGTTAGAAAATTAACAAGTCTGAGGTTGGTACGTATTCTAAAAGGAACATAGCTAAACAAGATTGGACGTGGGGATTCAGATAAATGCATGGGGAAAGAACAGTTAAACTGTGGAGCACTTTCTTTATTACTGCCAGACATTCGTCAAAGTAAGATTCAAGTATCTTGGGAGTGATAACATTCCTCACGAACTTTCATAGACAAATTCTTCGAAATTACGTCCTTAATTGAAAACAAGTGTGAATGTATAGTCGGGCATAGCCGACCATATGATACCCTACACCAGTCAGTATGTTTGTTAAAAATGGGGGTTATTTAAAAAAAATAAAGCATTTGGTTTAATTTTTTAACTTTATTTCGGAATATTTTTACTTTTTTTTTGCAAAAAAAGAGATTTTTTTTACGAGGGCATAAAGGGGGATTAGGGCAAAATATGGCCCTATCCTTAAAAATGTTGGTAGGGGAGTTAAGTCTTCTTCAATATTATTTATGTAAAATTTAAGAGTGTTATTAGTGTTTGTAAGTGAATTTTGACCTTTAAGTCATTTTCTGAAGGGGAGTTTGTATGGGAGATAGGGTCAAATGAAGCCCGATCATTACAAAAATCGGTAGTGTCATTTAAAGTTCTATAAAACTAAGTTTTGTCGACTTTTGTTAACATAATTGATCATTTAAATTAATTATAAGCCAAAAGGCCATATTTGGGGGGTACGGTTGTATGGGGGCTAGTGGAAATAATAGACGGATTTTAACCATTTTTAATAGGCTTGGGTCAAAAGAAGCGTGTGTGCCAAATTTCATCCAATTATCTTGAAAATTGCGGCCTGTATCTTGCGCACAAGGTTTACATGGACAGCCAGCCAGACGGACGGACATAGCTTAATCGACTCAGAAAATGATTCTAAGCCGATTGGTATACTTTAAGGTGGGTATAGGACGAATATTTTTGTATGTTACAAACATCAGCACAAACCCAATATACCCTCCCCACTAAAGTGGTGTAGGGTATAAATATGTGAGAGAGGATCCCAAAAGGCTTCTTGAAATAATGAAACGGTGGGTAGAACCACAATATCCTATGAAATGACCCTAATGATATTAAGAAGGAAATTCTTCTTAAATTTAGCAAATCTTAAGTTATAATGATGGTACATATTATGAGAAGACATAAAGGATTACGGACACAGCTATGCAAAGTTGGACGTGCGTATTCAGACAAATGCATGTGAAGAGGTCAGTGAAAATGGTGAGCACTTTCTTTGCTTATGTCAAGCATTTTGCGAAGTTAAATGCAAGCATCTTGAGAGTGTAATTATTCCAGAAATAAAATTCCTCACGAACGTTGATAGACAAATTCTTAGGATATAACGTCCATGAAAATGAGGTTCCTAATATTGAAAGATAATACTTTTACCCCCAATATCAAAATGTCTGCTTATATTTTATCGTAAGGTTAAATTGACTGTTTTCATACAAAAAATATTTGAACCGCAGAATATATACAGGTTAACCGATAACCGGAGGTGGATTTAACGGGACTTAGTGAACATTTTATTGCCAAAAATTCCACAACTGGGCCGATAGTGGTATAGGTGTATTTCTTCGCATTTGATGTAGTATATATGCACCTATCAACCAAACGTCTTTTAAATTTATTCAAATAACTTCATACCAAAACCCACATATGTTAAAGGTCAATCGCCACCTTTAATGAAAGCAAAATTATTCTATATATTTTCCTATATTTTAAGCCACTCTTGAAACTAATCAAAATATAACGTATTTTTTTCTTATAAATTTCTTAAATACATTATCAAATAAGGGTGAATTTAAGATTTTGTTTTCATACTACAACAATTAACAAACTTAAAGGTCAATCTTAAAAGAAACTCTATATGTAAATTGTTTTCTTTTCGAATCCCCTTACTCAACAAAGTCTTTAGTTTTTCCTTTGTTAATAAGACTTAATGGTCAATCGTTACTACCTCCTTTTTATTTTTGTTTGGGGTGGTGACTATTTGGTTTGACCTTTTTTGAAAATTATTTTGAATTTAAGCAAATTCTTAGAAAAACATTTGTCATTCTAAAGTAATGGTTTTTGCTTTATTGATTAAATAATTTCACACTTACATTTGGAAGTGTTATTAAAATTTATTTTTGTTGCAATTTTAATAGAAATTGTTGTTATAAATTTAGGGTAATTTCGAAGTAAGGTTAAGAAGTTCGAAGGATATGTGAAGTTAGGAAAAAAAGGTGAAAAATTAAAATTTAAATTTAATGGTTTGAAAAAGATTTTGAGTCATATAATTGTAACAATGTAATTTTCTTTTTGTTATAAAATACGTTACAAAATTCGAAAGAATCTAATTTTAGAAAATTTTGCACCTTTTTCTTAAAAGAAAAAAAATGAAATTTTCTAGAATAACATTTTTCAACTTTTTTAAACATTTTTAATAAAAATCAAGAAAATTTAAAGAATTTTTTCTATTTTTTATAAAATTTGGAACAAATCAAAAAAATTGCCCTCGATCATTAGAAACCAAATTTGCATAACAATTGTTAAAAAAAATATAAAGTTCAAAGGTTAATTGTAGTTTAGTTTCTTAAGATTTTAGGTATAGATCCTAATTTTAAATATAACTATAATTTACAAAATAAATTTACATAACCCTCCCTAAATCCTAACCATTTTATAGTCATTTAATTGAAAACTACTTGAAGATATTTAAAATTACCTAAAAGATGTTTGTTACCCTTAATTGATTTATTCAAATAATAATTTTAAGAAAAATTAACAATTAACCTTTCAACTTTTTATAAAATAATTATGCAAATTTTCTAAATTTTTAACCCCCGGAAAAAACATGTTTCAATTTGAGATTTGGCTCGTGCCAATTTTGAATGTTCTTTAAATTCAACTAATAAAATAAATTTGCATATTACCCCCTAGTTTCTAAATAAATTTAATTGTTCTTTAGTTCAAACTAAACACATTCATAATTTTCTCAATCCCTAAATTGATTTGGCAAATAATCTTAAGAGAAAACCACAATTCACCTTTGAACTTCTTGAAAAGTAAATATGAAAATCTTCCATTTCCTGTGATTTTCTGGTTTTATATAAATCTGCCCAGATATTTTGTTACTTTTAAAAATATGTAATGACTTTAACCTGCTACTGAATCTGTTAGACATATTTCCTATAAACATTTTGCACATATCGTCCCTAAAGATAACAAAATAAAACCTTAATTTGATTTTTGGAAAGTAGTAATCCCTTCTAAAGAAGATAACTTCTTTAATTGGTGCTTTAGTATATGTTAAGAAGATCTAGAAATATCTGACCACACGGCAGGTGCAAGAGGACTAGAATTTTTCACAAATATTCTCAATTCTTAAGGATTAATATCTACGATCAATATCGGTTTACAATTTCACCTAGAATTCCTGGTACCTATACAGTTATATAGACATATTCTGAATAATAAACTTCTTATATCTAAAGCACAGTTATACAGACATGTTCTGAATAATAAACTTCCTAGGAGTTTGTACCATTTTCTATATCTAAAGCACGCAAAAGGGAATAATTGTTCATATCGACGATCAATATCGGTTTACAATTTCACCTCATTTGATCTTTGGAAAGCAATAACGCCCTATCTGTATAATCCCTTCTAAGGAAGATAACTTTTTCAATTGGTAGTTTAGTATACAGTTTATAATATATTGGAAAGCAATAACGCCCTATTGGAAAGCAATAACGCCCTATCTGTATAATCCCTTCTAAGGAAGATAACTTCTTCAATTGGTAGTTTAGTATACAGTTTATAATATATTGATCATAAATATATTGATGGATCTAGAAATATCCGACCACACGGCAGGTACAAGAGGACTAGAATTTTTTCACAAATATTATTTATTCTTAAGGATTGATATCTACGAGCAATATCGGTTTACAATTTCATCTAGAATTCCTGGTACCTATACAGTTGTACAGACATATTCTGAATAATAAACTTCCTAGGAGTTTGTACAATTTCCTATATCTAAAGCGCGCAAAAGGGAATAATTGTTCATATCTACGATCAATATCGGTTTAAAATTTCACCTAGAATTTCCGGTACCTATACAGTTATACAGATATATTCTGAATAATAAACTTCCTTGGAATTTGTACCATTTCCTTTACCTAACCACGCTAAAGGAAACACACTTCTTGTGAATAATTGTTGCCTGATTATTATATCCTGAAGAGCAAAGGGTCGCCACAAGATTACGCTACGGGAACACCTGCCTTGATGGCCTTATTTCACGGTACTGCTTTACATTCACATGGTGTGCTTTTTTGACGATTCACCACCTCACCTTTGTGGTATCTTTGTTCTGCGGTCCGTGTACAAGCCCAATACATAACCCGACAAGGAAAAAACAATCTCTGGTTTAGAGTCAATGGAAGGGGCGGAACCAAACTTCTAGTGAATACATCATATTAATGCTATAAGTAATGCTTCATCCCTAAGGCATTCTCATCATTTAAAGACTTAAATCGGTGCATTTAATTATCTCCTAAAGTCGCACAACCACTCTATTGCGATGTGTCTGTTGATTTGGCAACAGCAACTAGGAACGCAATTAATGGTCCGAAGTACAGATCCAGACTAATTTTAGTGACCTCAAGGACCTAATGTTATATGGTGAACATGTAAACTGCTACATACTTAACTACAAAGGAAAATCACCAATAAATTAAAGATTAAGATATCACCGGCTTTCACAAACATTGCACACCATCACTAACTCATATCCAATTTTTCCATTATCCGCTCAAATCCATCATTCATTAAAAGCCTTACCCTGTGATTTGTAATATGGCAGCATTAAAAGAAACTCATCCAGAAAATTATATTTCGTCATGCATCAATCCCTTAACCAAGTTTCCGTTCCGCGAATTTGAGAGTCAACCACAGCCACTAAGTGGATCCCGAAGAAAAACTCAACCAACTGAACTGTAAGAACAAAGTCCTACACGAAACTAGCCAACCTTAGTATCAGATTATTTGGTGTTTCATATCAATTTTTCTTCCCAGACATGCATCTGGCCAGACATAGTACCACATTATCTCAAGCTTCATGTTTAATTATTCCAAGAAAAGGTCGAGAAAACAAACTACTTGTCCCCAGCCTTGCAATAACACCAAGATGAGAATTGTCATCGGGATGGGGTCGCTACAAATTAATCTAACTTCAGTTGTTGTTGTTGTACCATCTAAAACTATACAATAATCTAGTTAGTTTTCACATCAATGTCCAGACCTAAGAATTGGAATACTTCAACTGTATGTGTCCATAAATCCATTAGACATAGTAGGTTTGGCTAATTAGTTGAATATGTGGTGGACTTCATGAGGATCCCTTGACCATATGCAGAACATTAACGAGTAATAGGTATTTAACCTGTTGGTTTACCCCAATCTAGATTGTGCCCGAACTAGTCTTGTTTTAAGTGGCAGGTTCTTATCGGTACACGGAATTTATTGGGTCACTATTAATGTATATGTGGACTTATCTAATGGATTCAGCATATATTTTAGCATGTTATCCCCGTTTATACGAAAATTCTTCCTGACATGCCTTGGAAAAGTGTCCAACTGTGTGATGTTAAAGTTCGATGACATCTCAGGAGGAACTGGAAGGAGATCACTGACTGAACAATTTAGCTAACAAGGTTTTTTCATCCATCCCCCAAGTTTTGCTAGCAAGTGCTTTGAGAACCTTGTTTCCACTTCGCAATTTGTGAGTGACTGTAGTAGCATTTCCAACAGCAGGTTATTGGGATCAGCAACAACAAAGAAATACTCACTCCAGCTAAAACCGCTTGGTGTTGTTTCATTCTGTAATTAACGTTTCCTTGTATTCTGTGGGCGACCTCTTCGCCGCAGTCGATGTCCGACTTTGCAATGTCACCAGGGAAACCTTGTTACTTATTTGGTCGCTCCTTTGATATTCGATATGCCACAATTACTTATGGCATTCCACGCTATAATTGAGGGCTTTATGCCTTTATTAGAATTTCAGTTTTCATAAAAAAGTTATTATTCGGTTAAACGAAAAACGGAGGAGTGGAGTTACACAAAAGCATGGATAAATGAATTCTCCGTTCTTGAACCAGTTGTGAAACTAATAAAATTTACCAAGGTTTAAGGTTGCAGACAAAAAATCTTAAAAATAAATGATATGTGTAGGTGATTTTGTAAATTATGATTGGCAGATGAGAAAAGTTATTCTGTGGAAATCCCCGAAGCAAGTTACAAATTTATATTTTAATATTCATAAAAATTTTATTGTTATATAAATGTTGAACATATCTCCGGGCTTAACTAATTCCAGATGCCACTATATCAAAAAATATTCAATAATTTTTTTTTTATTAAAAATCACATAAAAATCTTAATGCTGGACATGGGATTTAGCGTGTAATTCGTTTATTGTTTTAAACATGTATTGTGTCATCATAGATGTTTAGAAGGACTTTATACGATTTATATAAAATACACACACACGCACAGAAATACCACCAATCCCAACACCAACACAATTTTTAAACATCTGTATGGCGCGTTAAATTTTATTTTCATAAAATTTAAGTCCTTAAATAAAACGAATGCATATACATGTACATATGTATATCAATATGCTAGTCCTTTTATAGTTAATCCTTATACATAGTAATGTTATATATGTACATGACCTTTTTTATATAAACTGCTTTTGATATCAATGAAATTTACGAATATGTTTATAATGTTTTCGAAAATTAATCAGTGAATTTTACACAACTACTACTGTTTTAAGCTTCTTTTGTTTTTATTTTGAAAAAATTTTCCTTATTTGTTGTAATTTTCATTTCAGTGCGTTCTATTAATGAATTTTTTTTTTGTCAAAAAATAATCCTTATTAGTTTTAGACTAAATTGCGAATTTATTTTTGCTTAATGCGTGAGTGTGTGTGTCAAGAATTTTGAAGTTTGTTTTACGGTTCACTAGATATTTTATTAATATTTCTTGACCTTGTGTCAAGGGATTATTTGGAAAGGGATAAAAATGTATTAATGAAATATGAAAATCTAAAATTGACCCTATATACTTCAAAACTTTTCACTGTGATTTTATAATAATATGTACAGGCGCGGATCCAAGCTTTTGGAAGGGGGGGCTAATTAAAATTTATTTTTTTACTTATTTCCTTTTTCCTAATTTTTATATTTTGTATGAATAATTTTCGGTTTTGGGCGAAAATGTCCTTCCCTTCCCCGGAGGTCCGCGCTGAATCTAGTTAGTTAGTTAGTAAGTAAGTAAGTAAGTAAGTAAGTAAGTAAGTAAGTAAGTAAGTAAGTAAGTAAGTAAGTAAGTAAGTAAGTAAGTAAGTAAGTAAGTAAGTAAGTAAGTAAGAAAGTAAGAAAGAAAGTAAGTAAGTAAGTTAGTCAGTTTGTTAGTTATTTAGTTTGTTAGTAAGTTAGTTAGTTAGTTTATGAGTTAGTTAGTTAGTTTATGAGTTAGTTAGTTAGTTTATGAGTTAGTTAGTTAGTTTATGAGTTAGTTAGTTAGTTAGTTAGTTAGTTAGACAGTTAATTTGAAAGTAGGATGTATATACATCAAATCCGAAAAAATACACCTAGGCCTGTTGTGCGCTCCTTAACCAGTGGAAATGGAACCCACCACCTTCGGTCTATCAGACTAGAACACTAACCACTAACCTACCAGAGTCCACCTGTATGTATTTATATACTAAAATTCAAAAGAGGGCCCTATAGACGAACTTTTACATCATTATGGATCGATTCTTCTGGCTATGGCCAAGTGTAGCCCGATTTTCGGTGAAAACGATTCCTGTGGACGGAATTTTAGATCTTGATAGATCGATTCTTTTGGCTATTGCCAAATATAGACCGATTTCCGCAAGACCTAAATCTATAATTTCTTGATACAACATCTTTCTAAATATTTCGGGAAAGTACGATATCTTATGAATAGAGAATATTTATGAAATATTTTAGTTCTCTTCCCATCTGAAATCTATTGTGCTCTCAGTTGACACACGTTTAGGTCTAACTGTTTATGTATATACTCGTATATATAAACTGAATTTTGAAAGTTGACTCTATATGGATCGACTATTTTGGCTTGGGCCAAACATAGCTCGAATGCCATCAAAAACTTTTCCATTAAAGGACAATATGAAAATGTGTTTAATAAGTTGAAAATTTGGTTTCAGTTTCATCGTATGATTTGATCAAATGAACCGTTCTGATGGCCCAAAATCTTTCAATATTTAAGATCTTTATGATATTTTAGACTAAAATATAAAATATTTATATGTATTCCGGGGAGAGTTAGTAAATTCGAAAGCAATATTGATAATTTCCAATACCTACGATATCTTCTGAATAGAGACTTATGAAAAATTTCAGTTCTGTAGCTCTTACTTTGCAAGAGCTACAGACAAACGATCGGGTCTAGAAAAGTAAGAATATCTTCAAATAGTTTTCATTTAAAGGACAATATACAAATTTTTGTTATTAGTTGAAAATTTGAATTACTTTTCATCATAAGAATTCAAAATCTTTCAATATTTCAAAAAATTGGCACGAGCCAAATCACAAATTCAAATTAATTTTAAAATTTGTTTTTCGGTGGTTATTTATATTTAGAAAATTTGCATAATCATTCAATAAGAAGTTCAAAGGTTAATTGTAGTTATTCTTGAGATTATTTGCTTAATCAATTAAGGGTAACAAACGTCTTCTAGGTAAATTTGGCAGACTTCAAATGGTTTTCAATAAAAGAGCCATAAAAGTTATTAGAAATTAGGGAGAGATATGCAAATTTGTTTTATCAATCAAAAATATATTCATAAGGGGTTCATTTACCTATGATATTTACTTATGGCACGTTCCATTATTATATAAATTAAAAAATTTAAATTCCTTAATTTTATTGAAACAATCAAGAAAGTTTAGAATATGGAAACTAATGGAAAATTTTAACTCTTTCATTACCGAAAGCAGAGGGTAAACGCTTTACTTTCAGTAATGAAAGAGATAAAATTTTCCATTAATTTCCATTTCCTAAAAGTACGAACTTTACTATAGACTTTTAAAACAAATTTCTTCCCGCCAAAATAAAATCTCAACTATTCTTGTTTGAATATCTGGAATATTTGCAAAATCAGCTAATAAATCAACATATTTACTCTAAAACAATTTCCTTTACTTTCGTTTCTTTGCAGAAAGATTTTGTAACGTATTTTATGTCATTGTTACAATTCCAAACCGCCAAAAATCTCTTTTAATTCATTAAATATGTATAAAGATACAATTTCTCACCTCTATTGTCTTCCCTTCCCTCAAACTTCTTAACCTTATTTTGAAATTTACACTAAATTAACAACAAAAAGTTCTTTAAAAATGTGTCAACCAAAATCGTAACAATAAATAAGTATACATCAATAGCAATTCAATAAGTGTGAAATTATTGACTCAATAAAACAAAACAATTTCTTCAGTAAGACAAATGTTATTCTAAATAATTTGCTAAATTTTCAAAAGAGGTCAAGCCAATAGTCACCACCCCAAAGAGGTTGTGCTGATGACGAATGACCATTAGATCTTATACTAAAGTAAACAGTAAAATAGAAAATTGTATGCAAGGGGTCAAAAAGAAAATCATTAACATTAGATTTCTTTTAAAGCTGACCTTTAAGATGTTAATTGTCTTAAAGTGCAAACAATAAAAATATAAAATAAAATTTTATCCCTTATTTGAAAATTCTCAAAGGAATTGGGAGGAAAAATGTAACGTATTTTGGTTATTTTTGAATTATTTAATACTTGTTTATGAAAGTCCTGAGTTTTAAAAGTGGTTAGGTTTAACTATTGTTATATTTATAGGACAATGAGTTCGAGTTTAGATCTAGTTCAGTTCCAGTTCGGTTCTAGTTCAATTCTAGTTTAGTTCAGTTCTAGTTCGGTTCTAGTTTATTTCTAGTTTAGTTAAGTTCTAGTTCACCTCTAGTTCAGTTCTACTTCAGTTCTAGTTCAGTTCTAGTTCAATTCTAGTTCAGTTCTAGTTCAGTTCTAGTTCAGTTCTAGTTCAGTTCTAGTTCAGTTCTAGTTCTAGTTCTAGTTCAGTTCTAGTTCAGTTCTAGTTCAGTTCTAGTTCAGTTCTAGTTCAGTTCTAGTTCTAGTTCTAGTTCAGTTCTAGTTCAGTTCTAGTTCAGTTCTAGTTCAGTTCTAGTTCAGTTCTAGTTCAGTTCTAGTTCAGTTCTAGTTCAGTTCTAGTTCAGTTCTAGTTCAGTTCTAGTTCAGTTCTAGTTCAGTTCTAGTTCAGTTCTAGTTCAGTTCTAGTTCAGTTCTAGTTCAGTTCTAGTTCAGTTCTAGTTCTAGTTCAGTTCTAGTTCAGTTCTAGTTCAGTTCTAGTTCAGTTCTAGTTCAGTTCTAGTTCAGTTCTAGTTCAGTTCTAGTTCAGTTCTAGTTCAGTTCTAGTTCAGTTCTAGTTCAGTTCTAGTTCAGTTCTAGTTCTAGTTCAGTTCTAGTTCAGTTCTAGTTCAGTTCTAGTTCAGTTCTAGTTCAGTTCTAGTTCAGTTCTAGTTCAGTTCTAGTTCAGTTCTAGTTCAGTTCTAGTTCAGTTCTAGTTCAGTTCTAGTTCAGTTCTAGTTCAGTTCTAGTTCAGTTCTGGTTCAGTTCTAGTTCAGTTCTGGTTCAGTTCTAGTTCAGTTCTAGTTCAGTTCTAGTTCAGTTCTGGTTCAGTTCTAGTTCAGTTCTGGTTCAGTTCTAGTTCAGTTCAAGATCAGTTCTAGATCAGCTCTAGTTCAGTTTTAGTTCAGTTTTAGTTCAATTCTAGTTTAGTTAAGTTCACTTCCAGTTCAGTTCTAGTTCATTTATTGTTCATTTCTAGTTCAGATCTTGTTCAGTTCTGGTTCAGTTTTACTTCAAATTTAATTCAATTCTGGTTCAGTGCTAGTTCTGTTCTAGGTCAATTATTTGCTGTTCTGGTTCAGTTTTAGTTTAGTTCTAGATAAGTGCTCATTTATTTCTTGTTCATTTCTAGTTAGTTCTAGTTCAGTTCTACTTCAGTCCTAGTTCATTCCTAGTTCATTTCTAGTTCAGTTCTACTTCTTTTCTAGTTTAGTGTTAGAACAGTGCTAGTTCAAATCTAATTCAGTTCTATTTCGGTTGTAGTTGCAGTTCTAGTTCAAATCTATCTAGTTTTAGCAAAAATCAACAAAAATCTTTCAATGTCTAAAACAACTCTAAAGTTTCAAAACAATCTAAAATTCAAGTCGTTAGTCTTAAATTTTCAACCTTAATTTATTAACTTATGCGAATAAAAACGTATTCTCATTTTTCTACTTAAATCTTATGCCATTTTCCTTTTTTCTGAGCACTTTTTTACTCTCAACCTCAATCTACATAAAAATCTAATTTAGCCACTTCGGTCCATTAACAAAACTCAAAACTAGCCAACGAAAAATGTTTAGAAAACGGACATGCTAAAAACAAAAACAACACTTGAATAAAGTATAAAAAAGGACATTTCAATCTGCGTAAAAAGATTTTGCACCCTCACAAATGTGCAAACTGAAAATAAACAAGGAAAGAAAACCAAAAAATAGAAACTATAGTTTAAGGAACAGCAACAATAACAAAAAAAAAAACTATGTTTTATATTATTATGGTCATAATAATGGGTGACGAACATTTTGTGTGAGGGGTTGTAATGTTGAGTAGAAGGGGGTGGCAGAATAAACATAAAACAAGACAAAAAAGCCAATAAGGCCGACAGGATAACAAGTTACTTTTTTTTTTGCTCTAAAAATGAGTTTGTTTGAGAAACAATCAAAAACAGTTACGACAGTTTTAATACTCACACACACACACATACATACATATACTTTCTTACTTCCACTCATACCAGAAAAATCATAAACAAAAAATGGACGTTAAAAATAATGATAAGGATTCTTTTTTTTTTGGAGTAAAAAGCTATATGAGAAATATAACGATTGTTGCTGCTGTTGTTGGTTTATGGGACTCTTTATTATACTTGTGTGTATATGTTTGGCTGTGTAAGTATGGTGACAGGATAACAAAAGAAGCTGATGTTATAAAAATTCCTTTTATTTTGTCTTAAACCAGGCCTGCTAGAGTGGGAAATAGGTATGGGGGAGTTTAATATCAAACCATGGTAAAGGATATTTGCTAATGTTATTTTCTTGTTTTTTCCTGTTAGTTCATTCTTCTTATTTTTTGGCAAATGTTTTTGGTGTTTTCAGGCAATTCTTGTTATAATTTTATGTGCATTTGCTGATTTTCTTTTACTAAAGCATTTTTTCAACTCCTCTTTTTTTTGCAACTTAAACTTTTTAAGGGTAGCACACGACACAGTCAGCCAAAATTTCAACACATAAATTTTTATGGGTTTTTCTTTTTTTGTGTCTTGTAATTTTTTTTTTCGTTTTGTTCTCATAAACCACCCCCTTATTCGAATTTATTTCGTTAAGACAATTTGTCGTCTTGTGCTTTTTTACATAGAATGGTAATACTTTTTATGAGGCTTTTTACCAAATTACATTTTCGTATTCAATATTGCTACTGCCGCCATTGTATTATTTCTGCTTATTTTTTCCATTTTAATTTTGTGTGTGTTTCGGTTTTTTCTTTTGTAAAATTGTTGTATAAAAAATTGCTATCAGAGATGGTTCATCCGTATACACGAAGTAATATACATTTGTAAAGGGTTTGCCTTTAATTGGTACAAATTTAGTTTTGTTCTAGTTCTGTTCTAGTTCTGTTCTAGTTCTGTTTTAGTTCTGTTTTAGTTCTGTTTTAGTTCTGTTCTAGTTCTGTTCTAGTTCTGTTCTAGTTCTGTTCTAGTTCTGTTCTAGTTCTGTTCTAGTTCTGTTCTAGTTCTGTTCTAGTTCTGTTCTAGTTCTGTTCTAGTTCTGTTCTAGTTCTGTTCTAGTTCTGTTCTAGTTCTGTTCTGGTTCTGTTTTAGTTCTGTTCTAGTTCTGTTCTAGTTCTGTTCTAGTTCTTTTCTAGTTCTGTTCTAGTTCTGTTCTAGTTCTGTTCTAGTTCTGTTTTAGTTCTGTTCTATTTCTAGTTTTGTTCTAGTTCTGTTCTAGTTCTATTCTTGTTCTGTTCTAGTTCTTTTCTAGTTCTCTTCTAGTTCTGTTCTAGTTCTGTTCTAGATCTGTTTTAGTTCTGTTCTATTTCTGTTTTATTTCTGTGCTAGTTCTGTTCTAGTTCTGTTCGAGTTATGTTTTAGAAATACAAACATATTTGAGTTCAGTTCTAATTCTGTTGCAGTTCTGCTTCATTTCAAGTTGCGTGGAAGTTCTGTTCACATAAAATATTTTGTAAATAATTCTTTCATTTCAATTTGGAAAACCCTTTTTTGAAAACCGAAAAAAGAAGCACAATTGTCATACGCCGTTAAATATGCAACGAAAAAACTCCAACACACATACATACAAACATTTTATAACCTTTGATAGCATCACATAAAGATCATAAAATCCTGTTTCTTCTCCACCAATACAAAAATCGACTCTAAATTTCAGATTCTATACATTCGTATAAATGTATATGTGAATGCTTAAAGGCAGCACAATAACAAAAAACGAAAGCTTTGTTTATTTTATTTCCTCTTACTTCCTTTAATATGAATGGTTTTTATTAGCTTTTTTTCTACATTTCAGTGAACAAAAAAGTGTGTGGAATGGTGGGTGAGGGAGTGAATATATGAGAATGTTGTGCTACATTGTGAATGAGTGTGTTGTTTTGGGGCTTTTATAACTGTGTGAGTATCCAAATATTTCATAGTTTGTTATTGTTTATGAAATTCTACTATATTTTTATATGCCGCCACATTATTATATTTTCTTTATACATATATTTGTTGTTGGTTCGAATTTGTTGTTATTTTTATTATAAATGTGGTCTTTTGTGGTAAAAACAAAAATTGTTCATCTATAATTTTTTGTTTGTAGAATTTTTATGATATTTTTTTATTTATGTGTGTATGAGTGTGTGCGAAAGTAAAGTTGCAAATAAAATATGCTTTTTATAACTCTTATCTGCCATTTTTAATGTGATTTTGTTTTTCTCCCAAAAATAGTTGTTATTTTTATTTATATTTTTTGTGTCGCTGCTTTGTGTTTTATATGAATTTTTTGTGGGTTTTTATTTGTTTATAAATGTTTATCTATCTATCTGCGATTGTATGTGTGTGTAAAAGTATCCATGATTGTTTGTCTGTATATGTGGTAATTTTTAATAACCGCAATTATTTTTTTTTCGCTTGTATGTTTTTATGATAAATATTATTTTTGTTAGATGTTCATTATATGTATGAATGTTTGTTCATAGTTTCTATGTATGTCAGTATTTTATGCGTGTTTATGTTTGTTTTTATTTCATATCTTGGCAATATTGTTTTTGTCATTTTTTCTCCATTATTATCATCTATTCTCCACTTATTTTTAGATTTCTTATGTATGTTTGTAAGTGTGTTCTACTTCCCTTTCTTGTCCTGCTTTCTTTTGCGGCTTTTGATTACTTACTTAAGGCATAAATATTTCAAACATACAAATGCATACATAATAAATATTATTAAATTACTAAATTTTTATGAAATTTTATTATTATCCTTAGGCTACATGAAAAGTATAAAAATATTAAATTAATATTTCTCAGCTTTTTTATGGACATGTAATGAATTTTATTGATGTGGCGACCAAGTGTAGGCTGATCTTTTTTGTAAAGATTTCTTTAAGAACTTGCATTTAAAAGAAAAGTACAGAAAAAAGGTACTTGTTTTATAATAATGAGTGAAACTAAGAGGCTTTAGGTTCTAAAAGACGAAAATCTACTTTAGTTCTAGTTTAATTCTAGATCAGTTCTAGTTCAGTTCTAGCTCAGTTCTAGTTCAGTTCTAGTTCAGTTCTAGTTCAGTTCTACTTTAGTTCTAGTTCAGTTCTACTTTAGTTCTAGTTTAATTCTAGATCAGTTCTAGCTCAGTTCTAGTTCAGTTCTAGTTCAGTTCTAGTTCAGTTCTAGTTCAGTTCTAGTTCAGTTCTAGTTCAGTTCTAGTTCAGTTCTAGTTCAGTTCTAGTTCAGTTTTAGTTCAGTTCTAGTTCAGTTCTAGTTCAGTTCTAGTTCAGTTCTAGTTCAGTTCTAGTTCAGTTCTAGTTCAGTTCTAGTTCAGTTCTAGTTCAGTTCTAGTTCAGTTCTAGTTCAGTTCTAGTTCAGTTCTAGTTCAGTTCTAGTTCAGTTCTAGTTCAGTTCTAGTTCAGTTCTAGTTCAGTTCTAGTTCAGTTCTAGTTCAGTTCTAGTTCAGTTCTAGTTCAGTTCTAGTTTAGTTCTAGTTCAGTTCTAGTTCAGTTCTAGTTCAGTTCTAGTTCAGTTCTAGTTCAGTTCTAGTTCAGTTCTAGTTCTAGTTCAGTTCTAGTTCAGTTCTAGTTCAGTTCTAGTTCAGTTCTAGTTCAGTTCTAGTTCAGTTCTAGTTCTAATTCAGTTCAGTTCTAGTTAAGTTTTAGTTCTAGTTCAGTTCTAGATCAGTTCTAGTTCAGTTCTAGTTCTAATTCAGTTCAGTTCTAGTTAAGTTTTAGTTCTAGTTCAGTTCTAGATCAGTTCTAATTAAGTTCTAGTTCAGTACTAGTTCAGTTCTAGATCAGTTCTAGTTCAGTTCTAGTTCAGTTCTAGTTCAGTTCTAGTTCAGTTCTAGTTCAGTTCTAGTTCAGTTCTAGTTCAGTTCTAGTTCAGTTCTAGTTCAGTTCTAGTTCAGTTCTAGTTCAGTTCTAGTTCAGTTCTAGTTCAGTTCTAGTTCAGTTCTAGTTCAGTTCTAGTTCAGTTCTAGTTCAGTTCTAGTTCAGTTCTAGTTCAGTTCTAGTTCAGTTCTAGTTCAGTTCTAGTTCAGTTCTAGTTCAGTTCTAGTTCAGTTCTAGTTCAATTCTAGGTCAGTGCTAGTTCAGTTCTAGTTCAGTTCTGGTTCAGTTCTATTTCAGTTCTAGTTCAGTTCTAGTTCAGTTCTAGTTCATTTCTAGGTCGGTTCCACTTCAATTCTAGTTCATTTCATATCTAGTTCTCGTTCAATTCTCCGTCAGTTCCAATTTTATACTTTTTCATTTTTAATAATATTACAATGGTAACCTCCAATTACAATTAAAATAAATATTTCCCCAAAAAGGACACTACATTAAAGTGTGTGTGTGTAGAATTGTAACACTTTACTTACATACTTTAACTGTCATTTATTTACGTATTATCATAATGAGTATTACTAATATATTTTTATGGACGAAATGTCTTCCATACCAAACAAAAGTTATCCTTGAAAAACCCGCAAAAATTTAGATTTCTTTAGGAATGTTTTTTCTCTAACTGTTCTTTTTCGAAATTGGATTTTGCCGTAACCGAAAATAAGAAATAATAAAAAGCAGCTAACATTAATAAATGTTACAAAAATGAATGTAACAAAAAAATATAAATAAAAGAAAGAAATATATGTTTCTGTAATAATGTCTACCAAAAAAAGAGACATACAAAGGAACATAGGCTTACATATATATAAAGCAAAGTGGAGTAGTTAAATTATGGATGCTTAGAAGTTAGTAACATTTCAAGCAAAACCACCACCACTACCATCATCATTATCCTCATCTCCATTACCACTAACTGAAATATACATACATTCTGGCAAATGGAAATGGCATAAAAATAAGCGTAAATGTAAAAAAGGAAAGAAAAAAATTTACACACATTTTATTTTAACATTTGTATTGTAATGTTTTTGCGTATTTTGGTATCCTTTAGCAGGATTTTAGCAGTATTCACTGTAAGCTTAGGAAACAGTAATTTTCACTCTTTTTATTGTGAGTTGCTTACTTAACACTTTACTGGTAAGCTATATTGTAGACAATTGTCACTTTTACATCCATAAGTAATCTAAATTGTAAATAGTATTTTGTAATTAGTTGTTTATCATTTTAACACATAAGGGGCTAAAACTAATCCTAATTAGTATATAAAATCGCTTAACATTGGAAACAGTTACCCCGAATTACTGGGTATTTTTTGCAGCTATAATGTTGGCGTACCGTACGTACGTACCATGACGATGATGTGACGTGTGTGCTGTTTTTTCTCGTGATTTTTTCATCGTTTTTATTTTAATCTTTTTTTCTTTTTTTTTTTTTTTTGCTTTTATGTACAAAAATATTACGACCCATTTTTGTTTTTTGTGTATATTTTTATATGGGGTGGTATTTGGTTGTTCGATCAAATGGTTGGCGTTTTAATATTTTTACTGGATATGAGGGTGAATATTTTGTTTTAGTTTAGTTTATTTTTTTTTTTGGTAAATAATAAATATAAAAATATATGATTTTTTTGTGCATTTAAGAGTCTTTTTTAATAAATGGAAATTGTATTAATATTTTAGATACATCCCTTAGTTTTCTGAAGCTAATTTAATACTTAAGCTTAAGCTACTCAGTTTTGAAAAGGGACTTGATATATGCTCCTATATACTCGACCTTACATTGAGAGAATTAATTTAAGTACGATTTGGTTTCAAGTTAATCCCAGCAAAAAACGAAAACGAAGTGCTTCTAAAATAATAACACTTATCACCACTTCAAAACTAGTACTAAGAGATTTTTCCCTTGTGAGGAATTGATCTTTTTTGACTTCCAAAGAAGCAAAAAGAATCCATTTTTTTAATTAAAAGTATATTTCTTATTTTAAAATTTTTTGAATTAAATTAATTTTATTTTGGAGTTAATTGATAAATGTGTGTAATTTATTTATTTTTAATAAAAATTTTGGAGTCAAATTAGTGGCATTTTATAATACTGCAATTTCACTTCCTAATAACTTCCAAAAGAAAGAACATAAAAATTATTTCTTGAGAATGACTTCAGATGTCGTGAATTTGTAATCAAATAAAAAGAACATTCCTCCTATGTCTGTGTTAAAATCACCACTTCCTCAAGTCTTTTTCAGTACTTCCATGGTGTAAATTCTACTTCTTTTTTCGCTTCTTTGGAAGTTCTTTTTTTTGCTGGGATGTTTAGCATACAATTTGGATTAAATAAAAGATTTGGTTATTTTTTGGCTACAAGATATTAAGTAACAATTCTTTCAACATTTTATAATAGGCTAAGAACATTTTTTTAATATATTCACTACTCTACTATGAAGTCTATGGATAAATCTGTTAAAAATCTATTCCATTGACTGGTATATGGATTGGTCTATTGACAGTTTATGGTCTAGTATACTATATTTACTACATCGTTGTGTATTTACTAGTGTGTCGACTAGCTACTACTCTATCCCCTGCTCTTTTAACTAATATTTTAACTAATCTATTTACCAAACTATTAACTAGTATATTAACTAATCTATTGACCAGTTTATTAACTAAATATTTTAACTAGTGTATTGATTAGTCTATTACATATTCTATTGACTAGTCTATTAACTATTCTATTGTTTAGTCCATGGAATAGTCTATTGACTGGACTGTATCATATAAACTATTATAGCTTTTCTATGGGCGGCCTATAAACTATTAACCAGCCTCTTAACTAATCTATTGTCAAGTCTATTGACCAGTAACTATTCTATTGTTTTGTCCATGGAATAGTCTATTGACTGGACTTTATCACACAAACTATTAAAACTCTTCTAGGGGCGGCTTATAAACTATTAACCACTCTATTAAATAATCTGCTGTATAGTCTATTGAGTAGTCTTTTAGCTCTAGACTCTGGCTCTAGTCTTTAAAGCATTAACTAATCTTTTAACCAATATTTAACTAGTATATTGACTAGTGTGTTAACTAGTCTATTAGCCAGCCTGTTTACTAATCTATTGCCTATTTACTAGTATTTTAGTTCTAGTCTTTAGCTCTATAAACTAACATATTAACTAGTATATTTACCAATCTATTAACCAGCCTTTAAACTAGAATATTGACTATTGTATTAACTAGTCTCTTAACCAGCCTTTTTACTAGTCTATTAACTATTTTATTGTTCAAGTCAATGAAATTAGCTGTTAACTGGGCGATAGCAGGACAGTCTATTAACTATTAACCAGTCCATTAACTAGTCTATAAACTAATACATATTGTCCAGTCTATTGACTAGACTTTTAACTCGCCAATTGACTAGTTTACTAGCTGGTCTATTGGCTAGTATATAAATTAGTCTAGTTCATATAATAACCTGTCGACTGGTTAGTATTACTCTTCTATGAAGGGACTTTTGACTAGTCTATTAACGGGATGTTGAATACAACTTTAACTGTTAACTTGTCTAGTACATAGAAGAATCTGGACTTTAGCATATTGATTATTTACTATTCTATGGATGGTTTATTAACTAGTTTATTAAGTAGTTTATTTATTAATCGATTATCCATTCCAAAAGAACATTTCCATGTTTAAAATTCCAATACAGATCTATAGTAAAACAAAACATTTCAAAAATTCGATATTTTCAATATTTCTGATCTAATCTTTATTAAAAGATCAGAGATTACATGTATATGTATAGACTAATTTATAGACTATTCTTATAGGCTAAACTATAGGCTACATATATTGACTAGTGTGTATACTATGAACTAGTCGTTTGACTAGTCTACTAAATGGATGGTTAACTAGTCTATTGACTATTTTAAAGACAGTTCATTGATTATTCTACAAACAGCCTATTTGCTACGCTATAGACTAGTTTATTCAATGGACTCTAAATTATCCTATTGGCTGGTCCAAAGTTTAGTGTATTTAGAGGTGTATAGTCAGTCTAGTGAATTGACTAGTCTATTGATTGGTGTATAGAATAGAGTATTGACTGATCTTTACATAAGTCTATTGATTAACTTATATGTAGACTTATAACTAGTCTTTTAAGGGCAGTTCTAAGGACTATTCTATATTCAACCTATTGGCTAGCCAGTTTATTGAATGGGCTCTACTGGTCTAGTGACTAGGGTATAGTCTAGTGAATTGACTGATATTTAGATAAGTCTTTTAATTGGTGTATAAACTAGTGTATTGACAGCTCTTAAAATAAGACTAGCCTATTGGCTGAGTAATAAAATATCTACTGTCTAGTATATAGACTTGTATAATCACAGGTCTATGCTACTGGCCCGGGCGCAGATTCACTGGGGGGAAGGGAAATTAAAAAACGATAGTTTTTTAAAACAAATTATGATAATTAGGAAAAGGATAGAAAGAAAATAAGTAAAAAATCAAACGTTCAAGCTGGATCCGGGGCTGTACTGGTCTATATTCTATTATATTGCTAATCTATTCTATGGGTAAGTATATTGATTGTTTTAAAGACTATTTTATGGTCCCTAGACTAGTGTGACTGCTTTATTAACGAGTATATTAACTGGTCTATTAATAAACATTATGTTTCAAAATCTTTTTCTTTCGATTGGACATAGGGTGAAACCCTCCTGCTTTTAAGGGCCAAAAGTGTAATCTCATTTTCCACATATTCATTAAGAACATTGCAGCAAAATCATTCTTTATTAAGTAAGCAGCTAAGATGACAAAATTTACTTACACAATAGCATTTTTCAAGTCATTATTTTAATACGTTAATGTCATTGAAGGCAAGCACTTAGCGCAATCGCTTACAAGTAATTAGTGAAATCAGCGAATGCAAATAATGTGGAAGCTGACTTATTAATTACAATAACTATATCTGTGTAATGAGAACTGTATGTAGTTGCCATTGAAAAGCATGTTAATAGGTAAGTAGTTACGATTGCAAGTATTTGACAAGTTTTTGTTAGGATTTATTTAGACTAATTTTAAGATTTTTTAAATATTAAAATTTTCTAAGAATTTAAAATATTGTAAATTACTTAAAATATAAAAAACAGAGAAAAACTAGATCGATGTCTCATAAAATGAATAGGTAACAAAATTCATTAAGTTGTACTAGAGAACTTATAAAAAATTTGCAAATAAATTTAAACAAAATTGCAGATGCTTATTGAGTTTTCATATTTTCAAAATTCAAAAAAATTTCAAATTTTAAAAATGACCTATATAAAATTTTATTGTAATTTCAAGGTGACATTAAATTTAAGAATTTTCCTAATTGATATACATTTTCTAAGAATCTGAATAAAAAACTTAAAACTTATCTTTAACCCTTTAACCTAACCTTTCCAAAAAAAGCGCACATCTGATGATCATAAACATTGTAAATTACTTAAAGTATAAAAAACATATGAAAACTAGATCACATGTCACCCTCATAAATTCGAGCAGGTAATAAAATTCATTAAGTTTTTATATTTGGTCAACAAATATTCATAGAATTCATTATGGGACACAAGAGAAATCATAAAAAACTTCTTTCAACAAAGAACAAAAAATATTTGCATTAAAAAAACGCACTTAACCCTTTTTGCTAAATAACAGGTAGCAGCATATATGAGCAAACTTAACCCTTTTTAGTTATTCGAAAATAAAAGGGTTAAATGACCTTGTATTAGTTTAGTTAAAAAACACTATTTGTAAAATAAAATTTTATGAATTACTTGTAATTTTTTTTTTTTAGGGGAGAATTACTAATGCAGTTTTTTCTTTGTCTTCAAAAAGGTCTTTTTAAATGTTTTAATAGTTGTTGTTTTCCTTTGTTTCTTAGAAACGCAGTAGATTACTTTTTGTTTAATTTTTTTGTTTCCAAATTTAGAGCAAATATTTTTTTCGTCAAAAAATTTAACAAAACTATTGATGTTGATTTTGTAAACAAACTACTGGTTGTTATTTATTTTCATTGTTTTAATTTGATAAAAATTTATTGTTTAATTTTCAAAATGAAATTTTGAGGGTTTTTTTGGTTGTTTATAATGCACTTTTTCAAAATTATTGACACAAAATGTATAAAAAGTCATTTATCAGTTTGTTGACTTAAAAGCAGATCTGTTAACATCAGTGTATAAAAGTGTTTAACGTATATAGTATACTTTTATGCAATACATTAAAATAGTGATGAAGTTGAGGTACTACATACAAACAACATACCTAGCAAAAATAAAACGAAGTACTTCCAAAAGAATAACATTTATCATCACTTCTAAAGTAGCTTTAAGCGAATTTGTTTACCTTCTGTGAGAGTGATGTTTATTTATTTATGTTAATATTATTTAAGTCAAATTAGTTAGTTTACTTCCTAATAACTTCCAAAAAAGAACATACAAATTACTTCCTAAGAATGACTTCAGATATAGTGAATTTGGAATCAAAATAAAAAAAACATCCCTCCTATGACAAGCCCGTGTTAAAATCATTACTTTTTGAGGTCTTCGATGGAGTAAATTCTACATATTTTTCTCTTCTTTGGAAGTTCTTTCTTTACTGGGTACTTCGAAAAGAATAACATTTAGCACCACTTCAAAAGTATCATAAGTTATTTGTTTTGTCTTCTGTGGAATTGATGTTATTTGACTTCGAAACGAAAAGATTCCAATTTTAATACTGCAATTTCGTTTCTTAATAACTTCCAAAAAAAGAACATAGAAATTACTCCCTAAGAATGACTTCTGATATAGTGAATTTGGAATCAAATAAAAAGAACATCCCTCCTATGACAAGCCTATGTTCAAATCATCACTTCTTTAGGTACCTTTTTTTGTTACATCCATGGGTACTTCCAAAAGAATAACATTTAGCATAAGCAAATTTTTCTTCATTCTGTGGAAGTGATGTTTTTAGACTTCCAAAGAAACGAAAAAATCCAATTTTAATATTGCAATTTCATTTCATAATAACTTCCAAAATATTAACATAGAAATTACTTCCTAAGAATGACTTCATATGTACTGAATTTGTAATCAAATAAAAAGGACATCCCTCTTATGATAAAGCCTGTGTTAAAATCATTACTTCTTTAGGTCTTTTTCAGTACTTCTATGAAGTAATTTCTACTTCATTTTCGATTCTTCGGAAGTTCTTTTTTTTACTGGATGTTAACGCCTTGTTAATATGTTTGAGTGCTAATTAGAGCGAATCTGTTAACCGATCTTGACAACTTTATTTGCGAAACGATACATAAGACTTAGAAGTCACCTAAGATAATAATTTCCTTATTCTAACTCCTATGAGGCATAGATATCGACAATCAAACAAAAAATTAAAGTGATTAAACCAAAAAGATTTGGTCGTCAAAGGTTTAATTAAATAAAAATATAATTTTTCAGAATTTTTCCCATCAAAAAGTACTAAAGCATTTAAAAAGAAATTTACAGAGGGGGAAAATGTTAAGAATTTTTCAATAACATCCGTTGTCAAAGTATGTACTTATAGTGATCATATCAACAACAAAAATGTTAAAAAAAATACACGACGTTATAAAGGTTGCAACAATGCATTGTCGAAATGATATAAAGCGTAAACGAAATTACAACAATGCATTGTAAACATGATAACTTATGGTTATTTATATTTTATACACATCCGTTGTCTAAATATTAATAAACATAGTATCAATTTTGTAACTTTTCTAGCGTTTTTTTTCTTCTCGAAAATCGTATGTTTTAAAAGAACTACTCCCCTCTAAGAAAGCTGAAAATAAATCATTTATTTATGAATAAATTCGCGAATAGTTCATGCATAAAATTAGTATCTTTTCGGACAAAAACTGGAATTGAAAAAATTTTAGTCAATTTAAATGAATGTGGTAAAAATAAATCTCAAGATCATTTGCAATTAAAATGATTTGGAAATGAATTCAACAGCAAATTAATTTAAACGAATTACAAATCAATTGCAATTCAAACCCATTTGAAATAAAAAAAGGAATTTCAATAAATTTTATAAAATAATTTAAATTGAAATTCACTTTAATTGATTTTAATTTCATTGTCCTTAGAAATATCAGTTAGTTTTTAAAAACTTATGTTTTTAAGAAATTTTAGAAATTTTACAAAAAAGGATATATGCCGAAAAGCTAAAAGGATAAGCGAATAAAGACAAAAACTTAGAAAATGTTTAAAAGGCTTAAAGCTACAAATTGTTGTGTTAGTTTTATTATAATCTAATGCAAAATTTTTAAATAATCTCAAATTTTGTAAGAAAAAAATGTAAAATCCTTTCGATAAACTCTTTTATAAACTTTTTTAAGCTATAAACTCATAAAAACCATAACAGTCTGAGAACTTAACAATAAGTCTTTAAAAACTTAAATTTTTTAAATATTTTGAAATTTTACAAAAATGGATATATTGCGAAAACCTAAAAGGATAAGAATTAAAGCCAAAAACTAAGAAAATGTTTAAGGAGTTTACAATTACAAATTGTTGTGTTAGTTTTATTATAGTTTTATTATAATCAAATGCAATATTTGAAAATAAGATAAAATGCTTCCCGATAAACTATTTTAGAAACTTGTTTAAACTATAAACTCATAAAAACCATAACAAGTCTATGAGAATTTAACGTTTAGTCTTTAAAAACTTAATTTTTTAAAATATTTTGAAATTTTACAAAAAAGGATATATTGCGAAAATCTAAAAGGATAAGAAATTAAAGCTCAAAACAAAGGAAATGTTTAAGGAGCTTAAAATTACAAATTGTACTGTTAGTCTCTGCTAAGAATCCCACCCACGATCTACCGATTGGCAAACTAAACATAAAATTTAAAAAAATTAGGAAAAATTGTTTTTTTTTTTTTTTTTTTTGAAATTGATCCCACGACTGGCAGACTAACTCTACAAACTAGCACACAGGAGAAATTATATCAATAATTTTATAAAAAAAACTTCATTTTTTTAATAAATTGTTTTCGGCTGTAGTTCCTGCATATTAGTTAAATTAAAAAAAATAGCAAAAATTATGATCACTTGATCATCAAAATCCTTGTTGTTTGATTTTATGCTAATTTATAATATTGAATAAAAGGAAGCTAATAAAATTTTATAAAAAAATGTTTACTTGTTTTTGAAATTTTATTTAGAAAATTGTTTGTGATAGTTACCTATGGTCACCTTAAATTTATTTATGGTAGACGAGTTTAGACTAAAACCATTAAGCAGAGACAACAACCACGTAGACAATAACTATGGCAACTCGAAATGCGTTGTCATTTGTTAGTGAATCTCACAACCAATAGATTTTCACAAAACGAGCTGTGTTTAGTAGGAACAGTTAACAGGAAGTGGGGTTTAAAAAAAACCGTTTTAAATGGTTGGAATTTAATACTAGGTAAAATAGTTTTATGAAAATTATTTTGAGCTAACTACCATTAAACGGTTGTTTATCTTAATTTGATGTATTAGATTAATCATAGTTGAATATGTTCTTTTTTCTATTAATTTCTTTTTACAACGATTTTTTTATAAAATGTTTTTATAAATTTGTTGAAAATTTACTTTCCAACAAAAGTAGTCAGGAAGTTTCCTGAAAGTTAATATTTAAATTGTTTTGAATATACTTCCAGCAATAATTATTTGTTTGTAATGAAGCATTGGACCAAACAACCACCACAGTTTGTGCTTAAAGAAAAACACCTATAAAGTGTTGATATTAATGGACAGATATTTGAAAGAATTAATTTAGTAAATGAGAAAAAAACATTTTGTTTCTTACAAAAATTTGGTTAATAAAATTAATTTCACTAGTAAAGCGTTGAAGATATTTTTTATGATGAAACCGTTATTTTTAACAAAAATGAAATTTTATTTTTTCAAGAAATGCAACCTAGCAAAAAAGAACTTCCTAAGAAGCAAAAAAGAGATAGAATTTACACTAGAGTTCTATAGTTGAAACGAAAAAGTCGACTTTTAGACTTGACGACTTTTAGTATTCTTCACTTTTCCACTTTTTTCGACTATTTTCGACTTTTTCTGACTTTTTCGACTATTTTCGAGTTTTTCCGACTTTGACCGACTTTCTTCGACTTTTCGACAATAACAGACTTTTTGACTATTTTCGACTTTTCCGACCTTTTGACCATTTCAAACTTGTCGAAGATTTTCGATTTTTTCCGACTTTTTTTCGATTTTCAACAATTTTGGACTGTTTGACTATTTGACTTTTTTCGACTATTTTCGACTTTTCGTCTATTTTCGACTTTTTCCGACTTCTTTTTTGATTTTTCTCACAGTTATCGACTTTTTTGAAACAAAATAGTCGACTTCGACTTTTTTCGACAAAATGTCGATTGTTCGATTATTCGAAAGTCGATTTATAGAACCATTATTTACACCATTGAAGTACTGAAAAAGACTTGAATAAGTGATAATTTTAACACAGGCTTGTCAAAGGAGGGATGTCCTTTTTATTAGATTCGAAATTCACAACATCTAAAGTCATTTTTATGTTCTTTTTTTGAAAGTTATTATGAAGTGAAATTATAGTATATATTGAATACAACTAATTTGACTCAAATAATGTTAACATAAATGCATAACACGCATTTTTTAATGAACTCCAAAATAAAATTTGTTTAATTGAATAAATTTCAGTAAAAACAAGGAGCAAATTTAACATTATTATTATTATTACAAATTTTTCATTTAAAACTGAACTCTTTTCCTTCGCACCACCTAACTTACAACATTATGTTGACAGGAAAAAAGTGAAATTATTATGTTACAATAAAAATGCATTCATTACTTTGAACATAAATGTTTTCAGGAATGTTTCAAAACAAAACAGAAAACGTTGCTAGGGAAGAACATACAAATGTAAACAAATAATAATAAAAATGCACAAAGAATTAAAAATACACTCACACACACAAACTCTAGTAAAACAACATAACATTTATCCCCTTTATAAATTTTCAAACAATACTACAGACATACAACCTAATAAAACTTTGCAGAGGAAATCAAAACAAATGATAAAGAAAAACATAAAAAGGGCGAGAGAAAAAAAGGCCAAAAGCCACTAGAATGAAAACAAAAGTTAGAATATACGAAACATTACAACATAAAAAAATCTTTATTACAAGAACAATTTTAAACACTCCCTGCCATAGACAGCAATAGAATCAAAACAATACTTTTCGAAACATTAATAAAAGTGCGAGCGCGTGCGCTTTAGTTTTAAGTTACCAACAACATGTTGTTGCAGTTTAGTTAAACTTAATACTCGTAATCATCAACAACAACATACATACATAACATGCCTCCCCTACTACTTTTATCCACCATCAATATTTCGTTTTTGTTTAAACTAAATAATAATAACAATATAAATATACAAATACTAAATATAAATAATATAATTGAAACGCTTGACGAGTGATGTGGAAACATTTTCAACACAAAATTCAGTTTTGTTACATGTATACAACACCACACACGTTTATATTTCAAACGTCTAAAAGAAATAGCAACAGAAACAACAACAAATAAAAAAACATTTTAAAGCACAAGACAACTAAAACAACTAAAAAAACGCTAAAAAGAAAAACATTTATTTACCACCAGCAGCAGCAACAGCTATCAACCAACATTTTTCTACTCTTTTCCATTTTAAACATTTGCTACTCATATGCAGCCGCAGCAACAATAATCAACTAAAAAAAAGAAAAAACTACAGCAACAAATATGAGTAGTACTTGCTCATAAGTATGTAACAACAATAACATTTAACAACAGTAAATACTTCATTATACTTAATTTCAAACAAAAAAAAAAAGAAAATAAAGTTTTTATAGAGAGTCGTCGTCTCACTTTTTGTTATTTGGTTTATGTTTCTGTTTCAATTTCTGTTCTGCTTAATAACACACATGTTAAAGATATTTTAAGGCTAATGTTGCGATTTTTATGTGTTAAGTTTTAAATATGAAGGATCATGTTACTGCGTTTTCACATTCTTCACACTAGTTTTTTTCATGGAATGATGGTAACTTCATTGTTAAGATTCGTCTATAGTCAAGACTAAATGATTCCTCTTAGTCGTAGCTATAGACCAATTTACATTCGAGACTATAGTCCAGTATACAGTATAGACTTAAGACTAGTCTAGGCTACAGATAAGTCTATATTCGAAACTATAGATCAGACTGTAGATCAGTCTATAGTGGAGACTGTAGTTCAGTATAAATATGTCTTCAGTTGGAACTATTGATCAATTCATAGTTAAGCCTATAGATCAGTATAAATAAGTCTATAGTAGGAACTATTGATCAATCCATAGTTGAGCCTATAGATCAGTATATAGTAGGGAGACATTCTATCTATCATTTCTTATAGAACTGTCGAGACGGATCTTTAGAACAATAAACAGTCAAGACTATCGACCAGTAAGCGTATACACTTAAGACCAGACTATGTTACAGATCTCTCTATAGATCAGTCTGATCTCTACTATAGAAAAGTCTATAATATAGACTATAGATCAGCCTATAGATGTTTGGCACTGTATCCAATTAACATTTATATGCCCAATAATCCATTAATGTGCACTTTGCCCAAGTACTTCAGCTATCTATAGATATTATATGCTCAATAACCCATTACAGTACCAGATCTAAATCCATTCCTTATGATAGGATTAAATGAAGTCTTCTTATGTGTCATATCGAATAGTTATTAATAAATCACCTTTTCCACAAGCCCCACCCTATCTTTCTCCTTTAATACAAATTAAAAAGATTTCTTATTAATTTGTATACACCATTGTACTCAGTTGGGAGACATGTCATCTTCAATTCTTGGTTTTTTAGATAGAAAGTTACCGGTACTTCCTTCCTTTTAAGTGAGGAGTTCTTAACTCATGGCTACCCAAAGTTCCTTGGAATAACAAGTTTTATCGTGTTCTGGAATTTGGAGAGGATCCTTCGCAGATCACATGGAGAGAGACAGAATGTAATATTATGGGTTCCTTATTTCCTTAGTTCCTTATTAGACACCATAGCAACCAGCTTCCCGCAGGATTTATCCTATTATCTGGAGCTTGGAGAGGATCCTTCGCAGATAACGTGATGAGAGTGATTGAAAATTAATGTTTAGCGACATATGAGCGCAGTCAGTGAACTGTTGCATCAGTAGCAGGGAACAAGGCCCAAAATATATGGACTTTGCTAAATCATCTGGTATCACCTTAATTAGATCCGAGTCGATGATTTAGTTTCCTCTGATTAAGATCAATGATTAGAAATTCTTTGCCAAAATCAAGAACCTCCGAATACTTGTGTTCTTAGACGAAATTAAGAACCTCCAAATACATACGATGATTTAGTTTCCTCTGATTAAGATCAATGATGAGAAATTTTTTGCCAAAATCAAGAACCTCCGAATACTTCTTGACTTCGTTTAGTATTTGCGATTGTTTTGTAGTCGAACTCAAGAATCTCCGAATACTTCTTGGCTTCGTGTAATATTTACAATTGTATTCTTAGTCGAACGCAAGAACTTCAGAATACTTCTTGACTTCGTGTAGTATTTACGTTGGTTTCCTAGTCGAACTTAAGAACCTCCAAATATTTCCTAACTTCGTGTAGTTTGTGTGGTAATTACGGAGATTAAAGAACTAATTGTAGAACGAAGAATAGACACTGAAATTAACAAGAAACCTCTCCAAAAACGGCGATAAAATTCCTTGTATTTTCTTTCAGTTGTTCAGTTATCACCGTCAACACTGCTCATTCAATAATCAACTCTAGAATAATCATAGCCATCTCTCGAATCTCACCGACCCAAACAATCATCTCCCGAGAGACATTCAACAATCGCCTCCCGAATAATCATCATTAAACGATCACCTCCCGAATAATCATCGTTCAACGATTACCCTCCAATAATCATCATTAATCTCAACGTCCCGCACAATCATTATTCGGGAAAATAAACTGTATTACAAGTTAATCGCGCAACTAGCCGTTGCTAATACAAAAGATCAATAGCGCAGAGAGTAGTCGGTTTTAGTATGCTCATTCAACAATCACCTCTCGAATAATCATAGCCATCTCTCGAATATCACCGACCCGAACAATCATCTCCCGAGAGACATTCAACAATGGCCCCCCGAATAATCAGCATTCAACGATCACCCTCCAATAATCATCATTAATCTCAACGATCGCCTCCCGAATAATCATCATTCAACAATCACCTCACGAATAATCACCTCCTGAATAATCATCGATCATCGATACATCAGCTGGGAAAATAAACTGTATTACAAGTTAATCGCGCAACTAGCCGTTGCTAATGAAACGATCAATAGCGCAGAGAGTAGTTGGTTTTAGTATTGAAGTTCAGTTGAGAGAATAAATACAACTTTGCAACTGCGGTGGCGTTTTCTAGTTTCAAGTGTATAAGAGAGAAAATTTCAACATAATCACTGAAGAATCATTCCAAATGATCAAAGATCTTGAGAAGAATAATTCATTTGTTAAAGCGCGTTTTGTTTCAAAAATTACAAACTAATAAATATCTTCTTAGCGTTTTTTGCTTAATATCTCTCGGTTTACATCACTTATTCTTCTAGTCTTACTAAGTTTAGTAAATATGTTTGGCTAAAACACATGTACATACACTTCAACAACAACAACAAAAAACTTTTGAGCACTCACTAACTACCACTAATATTGGCTGTTTATGTATCGTATGTGTGACTGTGAATGGAGTGCGTTTAAGCCTCAACATATACACTGGTTGCTGGGTATTCCTGGGCATTAGCAACATTTACTTACAAATCAGTTTACAATTTGTATCGGTAGCGGTAACTACAACAAAAATTAAAACTCGAAAACAAAGTTCAAACGAAAATACAAAAGAAAATTTTTATTTTGAAATAAACAAAGAAAAGAAAACTGAAAATTAAGAAAAAAATATATATAATATTTTTATTAAAAGAAACTTATGCTAAAAATTAATTAATAAATAAAATTGTATAAAATTATGAAAATGTGAATAAAATGTAATAAAAAGTGTTGAAATTTTCAATTTCAAAATTTAATTGAATTTTACAATTGGAACCTGCAAACAATTTTATTTTGTACATCAATTGAGAAACTGTATATTAAGAGATATTTTATCTTTATGGATTTAATAACAAATGATTTTAAAAGATAAATGAAAGTTTTTGTTTCTTTATTAATTGTTTCTTTTAATGTGTTTAATGATTCATGTTCATTTATTACATTTAATTCAACCAAGTATGTAAATGAACTAGTTTTTCATTACTCATTGCGGAAATTGGGTAAAAAAAATTTAAAATTTTATTTGCAAAAATTTTTTTTAATTATTTGGAAGTAACAATTTAGAAATAATATTCAGTGTAATTGAGGCTAGTGTAATATAACTGAAGAAATAAAATCAAATTTGATCATAAGGCTTATGAGGTTAAAAATAAAATGAAAAGAATAACATTTATCACAACTTCAAAAGTATCACTAAGTGAATTTGTGTACTTTCTGTGGAAGTGATGTTTAATGACTTCCAAAGAAGCAAAAAAAATCCAATTTTGTTTAAAATTGAAGGTAGGTTTTTTGTATCGAAATTAAAAGTTACTTCAGGTGTAAAGAATTTGGAATCAAATTACATCCCTCTACCATGGAATAAATTCTACTCTTTTTTGCTCCTTTGGAAGTTTTTTTTTTTTGCTGGGTTAATGTGTTTGTATACCTTCTGTGGAAGTGATGTTTATTGACTTCCAAAGAATCGAAAAGAATCCAATTCATATTTAAAATTGAAGACATGTTTTTTTTACCGAAATTAAAAGTTACTTCTTGAGAACGACTTCAGGTGTAGAGAATTTGGAATCATTTCACATCCCTCCTTTCGCAGGTCTATTTCAGTACTACCATGGAGTAAATTCTAGTCTTTTTTAACTTCTTTAGGAGTTGTTTATTTTGCAGGGTTAATGTGTTTGTCTATTATATTTAAGGAAGACATCGACATAGTGGTGACTATTTCGTTTATGAGTTTCATCTTCTTAATTTCACTAAGCTCTAGTGGAACTAAAATTAATGCAAATTATACATTTCTATTGACATCTAAAGTCGCCTTCACAGCACGAGCACACAAGTAATATGATCTGTCAAAATTTTGTGTAGAAGAGTATGCATGGGGTAATGAAACCATGACACATTAAGAAAAAAATACGGATTTGACAGTCTCTTTGTTTTTTGAAATGAAAAAAAAAACAAGCAAGATCAGGGATGTATTTCTATGTAAACACATACAAAAAAGTGAAACAGCTGTTTCCATCTTATTTTGTTATTGTTTTATACTAATCGTGCAAACACAATATGAACTTTCAATCTCTTTTTTTGTAACACGAATAGAATTTCACTTTTTCATTAGACTTTACGTTCATTCAGTGTGATCGTGTCAGGGCTCTTAATCTATATAGACATTTTATCCATTTACATATCAAAACTGTTCAGATCTATATCTACTTCTATTCATACTATGTAGTTTCTTTCGTTGTCTAGAGCAGATTTAATTTTTGTTTTTCATTCGGTTAGGTTCATAGGAAGGTATACATAAATTCAAAGAAATACACCTAGGCCATTATAGGGCATATTGAGTGCTCCCTTTACTGGATGTAATTCTTAAGAGTTTTTCAATCAGTGTTATTTCCGGAATAACAACACTTCCAAGATACTTAGATCTAACTTCGACGAATACATGATAGTGGCAACGAAAGTGCTCACTTTCCCCTCCAGGTGGTCTTCATTCGTCTGAATCCATACGTCTAATTTTGTATAGACGTGTTCGTAATCCTGTATGTCCACTCGGAATACATACCATCATACTAAACTCAGACTTGTTCAATTTGAGAAAATTTGTCGTCTTGTTCTCTTTAGAGTCACCCCATCTTTGTGGCTCTACCCACAGTTACATTATTCCAAGAGGTTTTATAACATGGTTTTGCATTTGTCATGTTCCCTTTAAAGCTTCCTTCACTTTAAAGCTATGCTGTTCCTAAGTAGCTTTACATAGATCTGTTATCTAACATTTCAGTTGGAAAAAAATGATAAATACTTTACATTTGATATTCTTTTTCCAAGTTTCTAATAATTTCATTGTGTGATCCATTGCCCCTGTTATCCCTCCACAGCTTCTTAGTCCTTCTTCTAATTGTTCAGATTATAACTACCTCGATCACCAAGAACATGCGGTCATGCTCATGATCATTCTTTAACACAGAGACTTTGATACTGTTTTCAATTCTTTCCTTGAATGAATTTTTCGAAAAACCTATTTAAAACCAAGATCTTTAAAAATGGTTCTAAAATGGACTTTGTACGGTCCAGTATGATCTCAATATTCGTGTCCTCTTCTTTCATAAAATTGTTATACCAACTCTTTTCTATTAGTCAATGCAAAAAAATCTGCGAAAGATGGATCGCCTGTTTGATATTTTCTATATTTGGAATCCTGGTCATAGGGAGTATTATGGAACAACCAGCTTTTCTGAATAGAAACTGCTATGGATACTATTCGTTGCGTTTTATTAAATGCAGTATCCCAAGGTTTTTTCCTCCAAAGGTTATATATATAAAGGGCCAAGTTATTGGGAGCTTCTTTCAAATGGGAAACGCATAAGGCACCCAAAATAGCCGGCATATATCGGGGACTATAACAGTAAATAATACCTGGACCCTAAGTATTGAGCAGGCATACAAGTAGACATGGGATCTCTTTAAAATAAAAACTGTAGCAATTACTATGACGGGAAAAGGAAGAGACGACCGGTTATCATCTTCTCAGCAAATGTGCTGCTTAATGGCCTCCTGAGATTTCTGAGGGCTACAGGCAGGTATTAAAAGACAATGTTTTAAAAGACAATGAGTTTTTTGATATTGGACATATCAACCGAAACAGGCCGATGGATTTTCTTAAAATTCCTTTCCTACCATCGTAGTTTACTATACATTCACATTGTCGAAATATTTTATCAAATTAGTGTTGGCTCTTGTAGAAATGTTATATTAAATCTTATCGTATATTATTTTCTTACATTTATTTCATCAAATATTTCAACAGTATGAACTACATACCTGTAGAAAACATAACGTAAGAAACGAACGTATAGAATTCTTTTTCACTTTAACACAAACAACAATCCTTTTTTCGCGCTCCAGTCATTTCAAAATAAACTTGACCGGAAGTCGGAAACATTTAAAGAAAAAGTCATTCACCTGCAACACTGTACGTGTATGTATGTATATTTAAATAGTATTTCTAAAAGTGTGAGTTTATGTATGTGTTATCGTTTATAGTAAAAGTTTTGCTAGATTATTTTATATATACCTACATGTCCACTACGTTGGAAACCACCACCAAATTTCTTTCTGTTCTTCATTTGCCTCTGTTTTCTTATCTGAATTTGCTTCTTGTTGCATTTTTATACTTTGTATTAATTTTAATGTTTGGTGTTTAACATGCAACCCATCCATTAAAGTTTCACTTGCTTCTATTTTTTAGAGGAATTGACCAAAAACGATTGCTATGTTTGTAGACGATTCCTGTTCTTTTTTACTTTTTATTTTAAGGTAAAAGTTTAATTTTATGTTAAAGGTTTTTTTGGGGGATTTTACTTTTATAGGTTGAGGCGAGGGAAGTACAACAATAATTGCGTTTGACACAAATTATAGTTAATGGAATTTAGTCTGGTTAAAAGTGGTAGTTTCAAAAGATTTTGTTAAGAAAGGTGTTGAGGGAGCAATAACTTTGGGGGTTAGTTACTGTGTTAGAGGTTATTTGCAGAATATGAAAAGGGGATTAATTGTAGACAAAAAAGAATACAATTCGCAGACAGACTGATGGATAGCTAGATAGGTAGCTAGATAGATAGAAAGATAGATAGATAGATAGATAGATAGATAGATAGATAGATAGATAGATAGATAGATAGATAGATAGATAGATAGATAGATAGATAGATAGATAGATAGATAGATAGATAGATAGATAGATAGATAGATAGATAGATAGATAGATAGATAGATAGATAGATAGATAGATAGATAGATAGATAGATAGATAGATAGATAGATAGATAGATAGATAGATAGATAGATAGATAGATAGACAGATAATATGTATGTATATACTTCCTTGAAATAGAAATAATTTGTAAAAATTTAAGCCAAATTTCCAGTTCTTAACTTATTTTCTATGCTAATGTTCCACTTGCTTTCGTTTCTATGTTAAATACAAAAAAAAACAAATTATTTGAATTTAAACTAATTTAGCATTTACAATAATTTTAAACATTGTATAAAAACTTCAACTATTACCCTACATTAGAAAACTAACTACATATGTTTGAGTAATAGATAAATAAATATGTCATAAACTAAATATAACATAAAAACTAAAACTCAAACACATATGCAAAAACTAAAACTTTTATGGAAAAAAATCTGATAAATTTTGAAAACAAAAAAGAAAAATTATGGAAAATACTGACAAAAAAAACTTAAGTTTTTCTGGTACATCTGATACTATGTAATACGAAAAAATACGTAAAACAACAACAATAATAACAGCCAAGTTAAGAATTTATGTTAAAAACATAATAAATAACAAGCAAAACAAAAAGGAAACAAAGAAACCATAACAGAAAAAAATCAACAAAATCATAAACAAAACATAAAGCAATTTTAAACGTTTAAAAAAGCGGTTAACAAAATTTAACCCCACTTTTGTAGGCGCATATGGTATTACCACAACAACTAAATTTTTCCACAAAAAGTGCAACAGTGTCTTGTAAAAGAACAATGTAAAATAATAATTATACTCGTGATTTATAAATGAAAAAATAAGAAGAAGATCTTGTTTACATTTGTATTTTCCCTCCTTCTATCTCAATGAGAAAACAAATTTCATCTCTTTAACATTATGAATTATTAACGGGACTTTTAAAAACAATAACAAAGTGTGCCTGCCATTTAAGTATAAAATGTTCACAAGGTATTTTAAATTAATATTGTAAACAAATTGTAATAAAAGTGTTAAAAATAGTGTTGATTTGTGTATAAATTTAATTATGTTAATGATTTTGACAAAATGTTATAAAATTAAATTTTATAATTTAAATGAATTCGTTAAAAAACTAATAATTACTTGACCTAAACAACAAAAAATCAAAACAAATACAGAATAAAACGATAAATAAAGTTTAAATTAATTGAAGATTTTCTGGAAATATTTCAAAAAAAAACACTCAATATGTGGATTATATATCATTGGATTATTGCTGTGGGCTTGATATTTCTAATATTACAGATATATGGTAAGTTTTCTAATATTATTAAAATGTCTTTATAACAAAATAATAGGAATTTTAGAGTTATCAATCAGACTTTGCAAATTCAAATTTTAGTAAATTCATTAACCCAGACTATAGTAAATTTTAAAGTCCAGGTAGTAGTATATCCAATAGTCCAAACTATACTATGTAACAATCCAATCTGTGATTAAATCTATAGGTCTGACTGTGATCAGACTATAATAAATTTTATAATCCAGATAGTAGTATATAAAAAAAATCCAAACTATAATATGTAACAATCCACTGTGTAGAACAGACTGTAAGTAAAGCTAAGATTGGGGTCAATACTTTACTCTAGACTGTAGTCTATTCTATAGTCCAAACTAAAGTCTATTAAAGTCCAGTCTATAGTTTATTCTATAGTCCAGACTAGTGTCTATTCTACAGTCTAGTCTATTCTATAGTCCACGCTATAGTGCAGCCTTTAGTCCAGACTATTATCTATTCTATAATTTAGCATATAGTCTATACTATAGTCCAGGCTATAGTCCAAACTATAGTCCAGAATATAGTCTATTCTATAATCCAGAATATAGTCTATTCTTTAGTCCAGACTATAGTCTGTTCTATAAAATAGACTATAATCTATTCTATAATCCAGACTATAGTATATTCTATAGTCTATTCTATAGTCCAGAATATAGTCTATTCTATTGTCCAAACTGTAGCCTATTCTATAGTCCAGAATATAATCTATTCAATAGTCCAGACTTTAGTCTCTTCTATAGTCCAGACTAGAGTCTATTCTGTAGTCCAGACTATAGTCTATTCTATAGTTTAGACTATAAACTATTCCATAGTCAAGACTATAGTCTATTCTATAGTTCAGACAGTAGTCTATTCTATAGTCCAGACAGTAGTCTATTCTATAATCCAGACTATAGTCTATTCTGTAGTCCAGACTATAGTCTATTCTATAGTCCAGACTGTAGCCTATTCTATAGTCCAGACTTTAGTCTCTTCTATAGTCCAGACTTTAGTCTCTTGTATAGTCCAGACTTTAGTCTCTTCTATAGTCCAGACTAGAGTCTATTCTATAGTCCAGACTAGTGTCTATTCTACAGTCTAGTCTATTCTATAGTCTATTATCTATTCTATAATTTAGCCTATAGTCTATTATAAAGCCCAGGCTATAGTCTATTCTATAGTCCAAACTATAGTCCAGAATATAGTCTATTCTATAATCCAGAATATAGTCTATTCTATAGTCCAGACTACAGTCTATTATATAGTCCAGAATATAGTCTATTCTTTAGTCCAGACTATAGTCTGTTCTATAATACAGACTATAGTCTATTCTATAATCCAGACTATAGTATATTCTATAGTCTATTCTATAGTCCAGAATGTAGCCTATTCTATAGTCCAGAATATAGTCTATTCAATGGTCCAGACTTTAGTCTTTTCTATAGTCCAGACTAGAGTCTATTCTGTAGTCCAGACTATAGTCTATTCTATAGTTCAGACTATAAACTATTCTATAGTCCAGACTGTAGTCTATTCTATAGTTCAGACTATAGTCTATTCTATAGTCCAGACAGTAGTCTATTCTATAATCAAGACTATAGTCTATTCTGTAATCCAGGCTATAGTCCAGATTATAATCTATTCTACAGTCCAGACTATAGTCTATTCTATAGTCCAGACTTTAGTCTCTTCTATAGTCCAGACTAGAGTCTATTCTATAGTCCAGACTATAGTCTATTCCACAGTCCAGACTATAGTCCATTCTATAGTCCAGACTGTAGCTTATTCTATAGTCCAGTATATAGTCTATTCAGTAGTCCAGATTTTAGTCTCTTCTATAGTCCAGACTAGAGTCAATTCTATAGTCCAGACTATGATCTATTCTATAGTCTACATTATAGTCTATTATATTTTCCAGATTATATTTTATTATATAGCTCAGACTATAGTGCATTCTATAGCCCAGATTATAACCTATTTTATTGTCAAGAATATAGTCCAATCTACATAATCCAAACTGTAGTTATTCTATAAACCAAACTATAGTCTGTTCTAAGTCCAGACTATGTCTATTCTTTAGCATATAGACAATCTATGGTAAAAACTTAGACTATTTTGTTTTTTTGATCGGAATTTAATTAAAAAGTTTTAATGAAAATTCAACGGAAAATAATTGTTATCAATTTTGAAAAATTTCTTAAAACATTTTTGAACGTTGTTTGCTTCCTTTCAATATATTGTCAATAAAATTAATTAAACATCATAAAATATTAAACTTTTAAATACTTACTAACTTGTTATCATCACCTACAGCAATGCTCTTTAACTACATTTACTTCCATAATTGTTAAAATGGTCATATTTTTTTTTTTTTTTTGTTAAAAACATAATCATAAAATGTATGATTTAATAACGACAATTTCTTTGAAATTGTTATAGTTAACACCAAAGTATTATTATTATTTTTATGATCAAGATGACAAAATATAAAAACTAGTTTTTCTTTCTTTTTAAACGATCACATTTTATAAGTTTTTTTTATTTCATTAAAGTTGTGGGAAATGCTTTTTAAAACATGTTTCCAAAGTCAATGGACATGGTTAAAACTTTACACATGTTTTAGTTAGACTCATAATTTTTACCACTAAATTGTCAAAAAAGTTTTAATAATTATTTTTGGTGAAAAAAAGATCGTTTTAATTGAAATGTAACAATGTAGCTGGATTGTCATCCCATGGAGTTGTGAACATTATTGTTGAAGGGTTTATGAGTTCATTGATTCCAAGAGTTGTGTCTTTTTTTTTTTAATTTAATAGAACGGGATTTGTTTTAGGTAAAATATATAAGTATTTTATTTAAACATAGAGAAAATTTTAAAAGTTCCCGGAAATATTTTATAACTGGATACTACTTTAATGTTATGAAATTTTTAAACTCGCAGTTATGTAACCATTGTTTAATTTGACACAACTATTTAACCACTTTTTGGCAAGAGTAATGCATATATAGATCGTTGTAATTCACTCTGGACCGCGACCATCTCGACAAAGTATACTTTAAAGACATCTGACTATAGTCTATAGACTACAGGAGTTGACTATAGTATATTCTAAGACCAGACAGTAGTTTATTCTTTACTCCATACTATAGTTTATTCTTTAATCCAGACTAAAGTTATTTTAGAGCATAGTCTCTTCTACATTCTATTTTATAGTCTATTCTATAGTCCAGACTTTAGTCTATTCTACAGTTCTATCTATAGTCCACACTTTAGTCTATTCTATAGTCCACACTTTAGTCTATTCTATAGTCCAGACTATAGTCTATTTTATACTCCAGACTATAATCTATTCTATAGTCCAGACTAGAGTCTATTGTATAGTCCAGACTCTAGTTTATTCTATAGTCCAGACTATAGTATATTCTGTAGTCCAAACTATAGTCTATTCTATAGTCCACACTTTAGTCTATTGTATAGTCCAAACCTTAATCTATTATATACTCCAAACTATAGTCTATTCTATTGCCCAGACTATAGTCTATTCTACAGTCCAGACTCTACTCTATTCTATAGTCCAGACTTTAGTCTATTATATAGTCCAGACTTTAGTCTATTATATACTCCAGATATAGTCTATTATATAGTCCAGACTATAGTCTATTTTATAGTTCAGACTATAGTCTATTCTATTGTCTATTTTATTGTCCTGACTATATTCTATAATCCAACCTATAATCTATTCAATAGTCCAGACTGTAATCTATTTTATATCCCAGACTGTGGTCTATTCTAATGTCCATACTACGGTCTATTCTATAGTCCAAACTGTAGTCTATTATATAGTCCGGACTATATTCTACTCTATAGTCCAGACTATAGTCTATTATATAGTCCATACTATAGTCTATTATATAGAACAGGCTATAATATATTCCACAGTCGAAACTATATTCTATTATATAATCCAGACGTATATTCTATACTATATTCATTTTAATAAATGTTCAGGTTTAAAAAATAATTTACAACAAAACTTATTTTATTTATCTAAACAGCAATAACAATTAGAATATGAATGTTTATGAACAAAATGTAATTTTATTTTAAACATAAAACTTTCCACGGAAGTTGGAAACATAAGAAATATGTTGAAATCGCAATTTAAAGTGGACACAACTCAAGATAATTACGTGAGTGAAATCATGCCACAACAAATTAAATGAAATAAAAACCAAAATTAAAAAGATGCTAAAAGATTTAAAAAAGAAACTGGACTAAATAAAATGACACTTAACTGAATGACATTTAACAGTCTAAATTTAAAACAAAAATAAAAAAACTAAAATTATAATTTAATGTGTCACGTTTATGATGTGAATACGTAAAAAGAAAGCTAATTAGAAATTTGTTGAAATTTTTGTAAAACTATTTTTTTTAGTTGTAATAAAAATCTTTAAAAACACATGTGTTTTATTTAAAATCAATTGTTTTTTTTGCAGATTTTTTTCTGCTTTGTTTTTGTTGTGTTATTTATTTCACTTTTTAATTCATTAAGCGGAAATCCGTAAGTCATCTTTAGTATTACCACTATTTTCATGCATATGAAAATGTAAAAAAAAATATATATAAAATCGAAAGTGATCGTAAATTTGACTTCTCACTTTTATTAAAAAGCAAAAAATGGAAAAAAGGTTAAACAATTTATTACATAAAGCGAAAATGGTGCAAAAAGAAAATAAAGTAGATTTAAGTCGATAGAGGGAGTTGGTACAAAAGCCTAAGCTATTGTTTAGACTAGACTATAGACTAGACTATAGACTAGACTATAGACTAGACTATAGACTAGACTATAGACTAGACTATAGACTAGACTATAGACTAGACTATAGACTTGAC